>NC_057716.1:73774901-73841415 GCF_004010195.1 Chiloscyllium plagiosum | reverse complement strand
GAGGCTGGTACAATTGCAACATTTAAGAGGCATTTGGATGGGTATATGAATAGGAAGGGTTTGGAGGAATATGGGCCGGGTGCTGGCAGGTGGGGCTAGATTGGGTTGGGGTATCTGGTCGGCATGGACGGGTTGGACCGAAGGGTATGTTTCCATGTTGTACATCTCTATGACTCTATGACTCGATGAGTGGGGCTAAGTCCGAGACCACTACGTTTAGTAATCAGTCTCAAGGAAATAAGTGTGTTGAAGGCTGAACTGCAAAGATTGGATTCAGAGGTTTTTAAGAATGGAAGAGGACATCCTCATGGATTTTCAACCTCAGATCCATCATTGCAATTTTTTCTGGCACAGATTAAAGGTTCAAATGGCAAGTCCATGTCCTGAACTTGTGATCGAGCAGTTTCCAGTGCAACGATGGGCATGTCATACTGTTCGCCACCACCATCCACAGTTTTAATCTAGTCAGCTTCTAGTTCATGGTTCTTGGCATCTCAGAGCAGTCATAAATTTGAAAATGTTCCCAAGTTTCGGTTGAAGGGTATATTTTACAAAACTTAGCCATACACTCACTATCCATTCACTCAGTGTGCTTTATGTATAAAACCCATATGCTATACGAAAACAATAGTGAGTCTTAAAAGTTATGTAAAATAATCCATTTAGAAATTTAAAATAAAACTGTTGAGATAACAACTCAATGAGTCTGTCAAACACCAATAGTTTCAATAAAAGAATTTTCAAAAATATATTCCACTTTACTGCTTCTAAACTAATCCAAATAAACATATCAACATCAAAATAAAAAGCAAAGGCTAAGCTCCACTACTGAACTAATTATTAGTGAGTTGAGAATTCAAACAAACATTCATACTGAGGCCACCTGGAAACAGTATCAAAAAAAACAAATGGCCGGAGAACCGTTACTCCAGATGGGATCATCGTGAATATCTGTCAAGAAATGTAGCCCAGAGAGTTAAAAACAAAGTAGTTGGAAGTGGGTAGGAGTGTTCATTCAGTGTTTTGGCGACGACCACTTTTGTTCAATATGTGAGATGATTTGGACAAATGACAGAGTGTGACCAAATGCTGTTGATGGGGCGTGCGTGGACTTCCAAAAGGCACTTGATATAGTGCTAACACACTTGAGAACAGTTATGGATCAGGACATTAAAAAAGGGATCTAAATTATGAGCCCAGAGCAGATTCGTGGCAGTGGCCGAGGAGAGTTTGGATTCTCAGCGAATCGTCATTGACAAGGTGGTCCTAATGTTGATTCATGGCTGCTGCAGCAGAGGCAAGACTGGGTTTCCAGCTGTGTCTGCATCCAGTGCAGATCCACAGAGGCGGCAGAGGCAGTGGTGAGTTTGGGTCCAGTACGAGACCTGGCGGTATCAGCAGTGGCTGCAAGGGTGAATTGGGCCTGAAATAGACCCATGGCAGCAACTTGAGGTTTGGGTAAGTGCAGTACCTGGCAGCATCAGTGGTGTCTACATTGGTGAGGTCCAGACAGGATTCATAGTGGTGAGGGTATCAGTGGAGGCAAGATGGCGCCTGAGTGGTGACCTTTGTTCCAGTGATGGCAGCGCAGAGAAGGGGACTCATACCTGACTACCAGGCCCATGGTGGTGCATTTAACAAGAAGGACTATAAAAGTTGGACACTTTTCCTTCATTTTTCTGCCCTTATATTCTATGCTTTCATTTATTATTCTGTGGTTTAAGATGGCACTGGAGAGTGGCGACACTACACAACACTTTTCACTGTATTTTGTGACAAAATACACACAACAATAAATACATCAAATCAAACAGGCTGAGAGATAGGAAAAAGTGTAATGGCCATTGGATCTATTTTTGAGCAAGACAAAGGTTTGTCAAGGAGTTTCCCTTGAAGACAACTTTGGGACAATCATCTTTTCCTGATACACAAAGATCTAGACCATGGAGTACAGGTCCAATTTAAAAATTTGTGGATGATAGGAAACTCAGAACTGTGAATAACTTGAAAAGGACATTGAAAAGTTGGTGAAATGGGCAGATAGGTGGCAAATCATATTCTGTGCAGAAAAGTGAGGTGATGCATTTTGGTAGGATGAACGTGGACAAGCAATATAACAAAAATAGGAAGGTGATTATTTGAATGGCTGTAAATGAGAAAAGGGTGACCTGGGTGTCTTTGTGCATCAGTCACTGCAAACGCATACGCAGGTGCAGCAGGCAGTCAAATAAGGCAAACTGTATGATTTGAGGAAAGGAACAAAGATGTTTTGCTGCAATTATATAAGGCAGTGGTGAGACCACATCTGAAATGTTATGCAGTTTTGGTTTCCTTATCCGAGGAAACTGTTCTTGTAATAGAGGAGAGCAGCACATTGATTCCTAGGATGATAGGACTGATGTATGAGGAGAGATCGAGTTGGTTAGGATTGTATTCACTGGAGTTTAGACGGACGAGGGGAGGAGGGATGGACTTGATTACAAGCCTATAAAATTCTAACAGGATTAGACAGATTAAATGCTCACAACAATGGTGAGTCCAGCACCAGTTTAAGGATAAGGGGATAAAACCTTTAAGGACCAGGATAAGGAGAAATATCTTCACCCAGAAAGTAGCAAACCTGTGGAATTCACTACAGAAAGTGGTTGAGGCCAAAAACAATTTATTTTTAAGAAGGAGGCAGATATAGCTTGTGGCTAAAAGAATCAAGGGATGTGTGTGGGGGGTGGGGGGAAGACAGGATTAAGGCATTGAGTTCAATGATCAACCATAATCATAATGAATGGTGGAGCAGGCTCAAGGCATCCAATGGGCGAAAGTGAGGACTGCAGATGCTGCAGTTTAGAGTCAACATTAGAGTGGTGCTGGAAAAGCACAGCAGGTCAGGCAGCATCCGAGGAGCAGGAAAACTGACGTTTCAGGCAGGAGCCCTTCATCAAGGCATCCAAAGTCCTATTCCTGTGACTATATTTCCATGCTTTTAAGGAAGACAATTTTAAAAGGGGTGCAAACGCAGAGGAACCTGGGTGAGTATCTGCACAGATGGTGTGAGAACAGGTGGAGAACGCAGTTAATAAAGCATGTAGTATCTGGTCTTTGTTAATAGAAACATAGAGTACAACAGCAAGGAGGTGATGCTGAACATGTATAGGCCTTGGCTAGAGAATTATCTAAGTTATGGGCACCATATTATAAGGACATAAACACATTAGAGAGAGAGCAGAATACATTTATGAGCATAGTTCTTGAGTTTAGTAATTTCATGAAGAAATATATCAGAGCAGTTGGGACTTTTCTCTTTGAAGAGAAGGCGACTAAAAGGAGATTTGATAGAAATTATCATCATGAGGAAACTGGATAGGGAGAAACTATTGCAGCTGGTAAAAGGATTGAGAACAAGCAGGCGCAGATCTGATGGGATTTGCAAGAGCAAATGTTAGGTGAGGAAATACTTTGTTCTTAAGAAACACAGCAAGTGATTCAGATCTGGGATTCACTGCCAGGAAATGTGGAAAAGGGAGATTCATTTGAAGCCTTCAAGGAGGATTTTGACTGATTATGTGCACAGAAGCAAAAGTGCCAATCTCCTGTCCTTCCTTCATATCCCTGCATAAAGACATGATGCTCATTTGGGGAGCTGATGCAGACACAATAGGCCAAATGGTCTCTTTTTGCACCATAACACTTGAGTGATTGAGAGAGAAAGAAAGAGTGAGCGTGAGTGAAATATGTACATATACATACACACAAGAGAGAGACAGAGTGAAAGAGAAAGTGGCACCCAAAAGAAACAGAAAGATGTACTTTTGGTTAAATAGTCCATAAGTAATATCTGACCGTTTCCATTAAATACTAATACTAAAAGTAGCATTCATGAATGTATGAATAAATGTGCTGTGGATTCCCCTGTAGAGTCCACCAACTAACTCACTTGACATATCAGGTATGCCAGACTCTGAATTACAATGTGTTGCCAAATAAGCAATGTTAGTGGGAAGTCTCAGCATGGGAGTCCTAATGTCCTAACTATGCCTTCCTAGTTACATGCTCCTTGCATGAGCTGTCAGAAGAACATGGCACAATCTTTGGAGAGCATTATGTTAATTTCCTAATGGAAGCCTAGATAAAGCCCTACAGATTTTCACACCAGAGCCCATTTATCAAAGACTACTTTGTTTATTGAACAGGAAGCATGGTTCCTTTAACAAGAAGGAATTATATTGTTCTTGATAAAATACATGGTGAGATTGCAGGACTAAAAGTATCATGTAGGTTTCAGAAAATCATACAAAAGTAGCAATACCCAATTTTGTATTCCTGAAGTACTTCTATTCTGTCCTTCTAAATTTCAGCTCAACAGGGGCTAGAGTTCTCCATACTAAAGGGCAGTGTGATTTTGTAAAGGGCAGTGTAATTTTTATGTCAGATTGCTTATAAATCTGCCAAGTTGCCAGACTTTGCTAAACTGGAATTTCTCCTGATGTGCAAACATTAGCATCAGTGAAAGTTTCTATGATCCATTCAATACAAAGCTGAACAATGCAGATGCTACTGACATGTTAATGAAGCAATTAACGTTTAAAGAAAAGCTGTTATCCTCAAAAATGTGGCCACAGTGATATAATTGGTAACACAGCTATGGTGTCTGCATCATAAATTGCATTCAGATATTGAGATATGCATGATTATCAGTTCAAATATATCAATTAGCATGATAATGTAAAATCATTATTGCATTACATCTGTGTTGCAGCAGATGTAACATCACCTGCAGATATTGCATCTGCAACTGATTTTTCCAATTGTTTTAACTGAGGCCCACTGCACACTTAGAAAATGTAAGGCACTGGCTCTGCAGACTAAAGGCACCAGAAGGGAAACTACATCACACTAAATGGTCCTTTCACTGAAGCTACAATTCAATTTGGCTGCAGGTTGACAACACAATGGATGTCAGCTTTTACTGCCAACACAGTGGAAAGGGAAATCTGGCCCTAGCTATTACATTGTGCTGAAATTTAGTGGCAAGTGAGAGTACACGTACTCACTAAACCAGCTACACTGAATGTTCTTAAATAGAGTTAATAAACCTGAGTGGGTCTTTGGACTATTGTTCATATGTAATCTGTAGAAGGGCTGTTGCTCCTACTTCGTAAAATGGGATTCTTCACAATCAATGGATAAATTACTGGATATTTTGGAGAAAATTGAGTTTATTCAACAGATCTGTAATATCTCAAATCAAATGTGGCTATGACAATGAATCCCTCTTCACAACACTACGAAATAAAAGCAGATTTACATAGAAGATAAAACTCAAGTCACACAACTGATTTTCACACTCTTGGAACATAAGGTTCCATGTCTTAAGATAGCATTTATTATGTGGATTTCACATGCTTTATAAAACAAGATATCAGTTTCCATAAAGAGAAACATATGCTGGAGAGTTTATGTAATTCTACTTGAGAATTAAATCTCAATACATTCTACAGATTGCATAATGTAAATGGAAACACTTGAAAATTTTGAAGATTGATAACTTCATCCTTATCATTGCAACAGTGCATATAATCTCAGCTTCAATAACTATTTAACAATTGTACGCATTGAAATAAATTGACAATCTGACATATTTGATAACTTTATAAAATATTGTAGAGACGCACACAAGAGAAAATATTTTCCTATCTCCCATTTTACAATGTAACATTGACTTTCTTTGCTCATTGATAAGCAAAGAAAAAGTCAAAGAAACGTATATGGTTGTGCATATGTATATTGCACATTTGCTACACCAATAATATGAGCTAGTTAGAAAGAGAACTCCCAATATTAGGCAGGAGATGCAGTTTAATGTGAATAGTTACTCTGTCACTTACTATGAACCCATATTCATACACCCAAAAGCATTAAAACATCAATTACTAACTAATGGCATTATTGTTTACCTCCTCATTGTAACCAGAACTGCAAGGCTGCTACAGAGTGAAGGAGCAGCAGCATATTTTGACAAATTAGATGATTAACTGAAGACATCAAGCTCAGGCCCACTGCATCTCTATAGATCTTTATAAAAGGGGAGGGATAAGGAATTGTTGTCAAAATGGATAGACGTCCAGTGAGATTTTCATCCATTGAGACTGTGAAGAAGCTGCAACAGCAGGACCACTTATTGCACCGAATCAAATAGTGGTAAGACTATAGGCATTGATTAGTGTCATAGTTAATAACAACTACAATGTTTCAGTCTCTTTTCAAGCTCAGAAACATAGTATTGAATGACAGCTATTCAACACAGTGAATGGAATTAATAGGAACAGCATACTGAACAGAAAATGGTGCATTATTTTACATTTTCATGCAATGCAAACTACCATTGCTAACACTGATTTTTCTTTATGTGCAAAAATCTGTTTATTTTGTGCTAAAATACTTAATTTTTAGACTATATGTTCCACTTGCCTTCCAGCACTGAGCCAGCCATTTTGAATAGTGTCAGGAAGTCATGATTGTAGCCACAAAAGATCCTTGCAGTGAAGAATAAAGGAATGCTACTGCTAATTTTAATCTCTCATCAAATTCAGCAGCAACCATTTGTCTTGTTTTGTAACTCCTCAAAACATAACCACAGATTTGAAAATAAGACAGTATTTTCAGGTACAATTATGGGAACATTACATCAGAGAAGCCACACATCCTGAACTAGAAACAAAAATAATAATGTGCTGAATACTGTAAAGTAACAACTAGATAAGTAAGCAAAGCAAAGTCCTGGGTTTCTATGTAAATCTAAACTGACAAAGGTAAGCTTTCTCATTGCATAATCAGTAAACAGCACTTTTAAGATGAATAAGTTAACATATGTGTGCTGTAACAAAATAAGTTTATGTTTCCAAAGTAACAATAGGTTTTTCAATTATATTAAAAAAGGTTCAGTTCTTTAGAAAATCCATTTGGAAAACCATTCCTGTTTGCCAAATACTGGGGCATGTGACACCATTGGGAAAACAGTGAATGGTTGTTCTGTTATGCTCCTTCCCCAGGCATACATGCTGTGACTTTCTGTAACAAAAAAAGGGAGCTCTTTGGCGATTGGTGTGTAACAACTACAAAAGTTGTTGCATGGAAAAAAACAAAAGCTCCTATTAAATATCAATATAATATTACAAGGGCAAAAAACTTTTGTAGTAAAGTTTAAAATGAAATGATCTTCATGGGGTGCCTGAGGCAAATAAAATATATTTGGCTCAGTAGTGTAATTAAATGAAGGCACTAGGAAAGCAAATTTGTTACAAAATGATTACTTTAACAAACATGTCTACTCAAAAGTACAGAATTTTTAAACAGGAAAAACTGAATGGTTCTAAATACTTGCTAGTATTGAGTAAATATATCTACACAAAAATACAAAATGATATTCTAAAATATGGTGACCAGATTGCAATATATCCTTTAATTACTATTAAAATCCCCTTTAAGTTATCAGCTGAAGGTGAGTTGCCTTCTTTGACCTTTGCAGTCCATTTGTGTAGGTACAACCATAATGCTATTAGGGAGGGAATTCCAGGATGTTGGCCCAGCAACACCAAAGGAAAGGCAATATTCTACAACACTAGCATATACTGAAACATGTGGAAAACTGCACAGGTATGCGCTGTACAAAGAAAGCTGTCTGAAATATCTTTGAGGAGTGCTCACAAATCCTACATATTTTACTGCAGTGCAATGGATGAAGCTAAGAAAAAACAACATTGGTGCTGAATTTTAATTAAAGTCAAAACAACTACGTAATACTAATTTGGCTTGTTTCCAAAACAAAAGGGATTTGAAATGAAAAGAGCCTGGTGAATTTCCCAACATTTTGAGAGACATTTCTAGTATAGAAATTGTTATAGCAATGGTATTTAACCTGAAAGTCAGTTTGCTTAACTTCTAATGTATTGTCAGACGCTTATAAGGTAGTCAGACACTGAAGTAATGCTGATGATCCAGTATTAGTGTAATCTTCCAGATAAAGAAAAAGTGTTTCATTAAATAAGACTTGATTTTAAAATACAAATCTGAATAAAATCTTTCTCATTATATTCATTCTTTTGTATTATTAATTGGTTATGTATTAATTCATTGTGTGCAGCATTTTCTACATATAACTTCATTGCCAATTTGGCTTAATAAATGAACTTTCATATGAAATATATCTGCAATTAAAACATATTGCTGAGTGGTTAACTGACAATTTTAGCCTTAATAATTCCTTCAAAATCAACGTATTTGCATGACCAAAACTGATCAGGAAAGAAATGACTTTCAGTCAGTTGATAGCAACAGCCAGCTTTGAGATGTTCAATAATTGATGTAAACGAGTGTCTTTAGTGGGCTTTGCCTGGACAAAGCATACCTTTCCGAGCAGATCACAACAGCTGACAACCTTTGTTTTTATCTTGCATTATAATCAGTTTATCAAAGGCAGATTGGTGAATCAACAGTACTATCGTAACATTTCAGCAAATAATGGTGTAATACAACTGGAGGTGGAAAATATTAGTTTACATTTTAACTTAAATCTGAGCGACTTCTTTCCAAATCAGACTCCTCATATGTCCATGTAGCAACTTTATAAAGAAAAACAAATTACATTAGTTTAAAAAAATGTAACAGACTACTGCAGAGTAGAAGATACGAAATCCTAAACCACTACTTGCTGTGTGTGGGTAAACAAAAATATTGCTGCAACAGCAGTTTGTTTCGCCTAAGTGCAGTAGCAGCACATGGAAACTTTTTTCTGGGGCCAATTGGCTTCGGTCCAAGTCCAGCATATTAAAAAAAGTTACTCATGTGTTATGCTTTGCTGACAAGCATATTAATCCCAAAAAACAACATTCATTTTCAAGTTCTGAACAATATGAGATCATTTTGCAATATTTATTTTGCATGCAACCTGCCGTGACCTTTCATATCAAGCAAATTTTCTGACACAAAGCATCATCAAATCTGTAAACTGCATGGAAGTTGCAATCGTACACTTCACTTGAAAGTAATCACGACATTAATTAGCAAAAAGTAAAACCGAGCTTGTACTGCAGTGTAAAAAATGTGGTTGAAATTAGAAACTACCTAATTTAAAACTTTTGACATAACATGTAACGTTGCCATTTGAAGTACTTTACAATCTTGAAGACCATTCAGCAAAAGTGTTCAAATTTAAAAACAAAATTTATGAAGAGATTCTAAAAATGTAATCATGCAAACATTGAAGACCATTGAAGTATCAGAACTGAGAGTTGAGAGAAAGTACATGAACATTTTGTCAGTAATATCAGATCTACAATAGGTGTATCATTATATGTTTAAATAAAGATGACACCACAGAAATTCCAAAGAATGAACAATTAAATGTTAAACTAAAACCTTTCAGCCACATAGTAATGAACATATTTCTGTTCATTTAGGCTCCCAATTTAACCACCCAAATATATGCAGCCAAAATAGTTGTGTGGTGATAACATGAAAATGTCCTTTTGCATACATTATCTTAATTATTTAAAACATTCATCCTTCACTGGACTACTTCCAAAATTTAGATAAGTTGTCAAATGTTTCCTATCTAAATTAGCATTTAAAAGAGTCATCCCAGACATTTCAAAAAACATAAAATGTTATCATCTACATTCTTCAAATATCTACTAACTGAAGTTGAAATTATTGTACAAGGCCAACACACAGATTTCTCTATACACAATGTAATAATTGTTGATATACTGGACACAGGGAAGAGTCCTGTGTCGAAAATAGTTCCCACGGTGCCTTATGGTATTCACCACTGGAGAAGTCCCACGAGAGATTCCCAGCAAAAAAAAGTGTGGCACACACATGTTTCATTTATATGCTACAAAGATGCTAGGTCCACTAAAATGAATTTCAGCATTATTAAGATCCATCATTTTCCACATGTGTTTCTGAAGAGCTCTTGCGGGACAGTTCCTTGCAATGATCAAGAATTAAAGCAAAGTCAGGAGGATAGCTGTGATTATCAGATGCAGTGTACGTGCAGGGGGAATGGAATTAAACCGTGCAATTATTTAATGCAGAATGCGCTTCAATAGACAAGATCATGAGGGATGTTACTGGATTAATCCACAAAACAAAACCTTAATCAGACTGCGAAATAATGCTTCAATATCTGCTTTCATACTCTAAAATGATCATATTTCTCTTCTATCGTACAGAATTAAGCAGCTTACAGCTGGATAGCGACTCAGCACATGCAGTTGCCAGTAGCAACAGGGCACACAATTGTGTTTTCCAGCCAAATAATGAGTCTTTCGCTGGCCCTATCGTCTGCTTCACAGACAGACGTTCTTAGAAATAGTGACAACAGTTACATTCTACTTAAAATGCTGCATGTCATCAAATCATACGTACCTTGCAAGTTAAGTTAAAAAATGTACATTCATTAATATAAGCAAAGCTCAGTTTACCTTCCAGGAAGAACAAAAATCTCAACATCCACACAATTTCGTATAGTTCAATAATGAAGGATAGTTATATTATGCAATCTTAAAAAAGTACTGCCTTCGATTTTCTGATCCAGTGCAGCATAACAGCATAGCTGATTTTTCCACTGAGAACTTAAGTTGTCCTCAACATAGACCTTGCAGTAAAATGCCACACAAACACAGCTTGTTAAACATTTATCATAAATTCAATAGTGCCAGAATATATTGCAAGGTTTATGCTTCTTACCCAGACTATGAGAAAACATCCTTAGAGCAGAGGTCTTTCACATAACAGAGTAATCCTCAAAGCAATCAAACAGCACCAAACAAAGATCCAGAGTTGATAAACTTTCTCTCCAGTTTGCAGTCCAAACCCTGCCACAGCAGTGAAAACAATCTCTCCCTTTGCTTTGTTGTGCTTCACTGATTTCTCAGGGAGAGGGGCACTTAACATGTGTTTAGGGACGGCCGCTGGCTTTGAAGGTGGCAGTTTCCTCGGGGAGCGGAGCTTACAGCAGATCAAGAGCGTACTGCTGATGCTCTGTGTGCGATCCTACAACTGGGCCTATTAATTCTTGTCCCTAAGAAACTACCGTGGATCTGCTGTCGAGTGAAGCCCATCTGCTGCCATCATAATCAGTCTCAACTGAATGGCTCTGACAAATCTGTGCCTGCAGCAGGGGTTAGGGAAGTTGGTGCAGGGGGAAGGGTTATGTTTCTTTTGTCTGCTGAAAACCGGGTTATTGTGAATGGAAAGGCACTTTGGGAAGTGGAATTAAAAAGCTCCATATACCATCCATTTTAAAGACAACAACCATTCCCCATCGCCAAACATTTGTTACTAATGAACTAAATGAACAATTACTCTAATCGGATTAGCAATTTGTAGCATGAAGCATGATGCAGCTAAATGTGTATCTCCAGGGTAATTTATATGAATCAAATTGTTGTATCAGGTGACCAGCAATCACTTTGTGCACCATTCTGACCAAGTACAAATTCTACCCCGGGCAGTAATCAATAAAAAATAGTCATTATTGTTTTCCATGATTCCACCATGTCACATTTTGTTTTCTTCGTAAAGTATCAGTATTATTTCAACTCTGCGCTGCACAAATCTTCATCTGTTGCCTTATTTGCTCAGCCTGTTTATGTGTTCAGTAAAGCACAAAGTGTGTAAATTATAGATTAAGCTATTCAGCAACATGTGAATACACATGCAACTAGTCATGCACTGTATTGTTGTAAAATATTTAAAAATCTAGAAAAGTGAAATGCAGTCGACGTCTATCCATGTTAACCTTTGCTTTCCAATTGGCAGTGATCATTTTGAGAGTGAGAGTTTGATAAAGTTCATGGGAAATATGCTTATTTTTCTGGTCATTTTAAGGCGGCTTAAACCATGCTTAAGCCTCGAATTTACCTATTCCTGTTTTCTGTGACCATTTGATAAACCTTAAAACATCCCATCTGATTTCAAGTCAATCTTTTTCAAGTGTCTTTGCAGGGTATGAGCCTCAAACATCAGACCTCAGTCCAATTTCTATCTTATCTCCATAGGTCTGTTTACAGCTAGAACATAAACTTTAGTGTTAAAGTGAGCCAAATATTCCCAGCTTTCCAAATATTAAAAAAGAACGAAGCAAAATATTATCCTTGCTCTTATTTTAAAACCATAGGAAAGGTTACATTTGCTAGTAATTTCCCAACTAGAGTTGGCTGTGTGCTAATGATTCCCATTTTATATTTTCCTTTATTTTTCCTCATTCAGTCTGACCTTAGCTACATTATTTCTTTTATTCAGACCAATTTGTTGGGCCCACCCATCCCCCAGCCCCTCATCTCCAGTGCTTTGAAAACCCACCCAAATTGAATAACATGTTTTTTTATAAAAGCTGAAATGATCTAATTTGGCATTAATTCCCTATAACATTGTGACCTTAAAACCTGTTCACTGGGAAATTGCAGACCTCTACATGATACAAAAGATAATCATATACCACCAATTCTATCTCAATAACTGTGATGGATAACTGAAAGATTTCATTGTTGTAGTTTTATTTTGGTTTATGTTTCTTCTCAGCTATTAAAAACATAAATAAATCAGAGATAAATAAAGTTTGCAACTACTTCAAGTCAAGAAATTTGTATTACAGCTACACTCTCCACTTCTCATTTCAAAGTAAGCTTTATCTATGCAACTAAATTGATAAAAGATTTGCTGAAAATATGTTTATTGACTAAATCCCAAAATAGTTACTGCCTTTAGCATCTAGAATTTTATAGTGTCTTAATTGGTTACGTGTGCGCAAGAGTAATGCAAACTTTTATAATTAATTCCACTATGGCACAGCCATCATTTTTACCACAGGACACAAACAAAAATCATTCCCATCCACAAAAAAATGGTATATACTGTTCACTATCATTGCAGGCGATGGAGTTAAGTGAATTTAATACTCACCATCCTGCCCATTGTCTTTTATACTGATGTGGATTAGTTTTTATTTCATGTTGGTCAGGAATCATTTCTGGGCCATTCTGAATTCAAGACTTCATAAATATTAATTTACAATAACAGTATTCATTTCAACTGAATTTATATATGAATTCATTTTCTTAAAAAAACACAAAATCAAGTATCGATGATGCTACCTTTCCCTTTAAGAACGCATACAGCTGTGGTACCTATATTATTCTGACAACATAAATTGTTGTAAATTGCCTTTCATCTGAGCTTCAGATATAATTAGAGCAGCTTTAATGTTTTAAGATAAAAACTTGCACTGTCATCTACACAATGGATTGTGAATATTGTGTGTAAATTGAATTAATTGCCACTTGTACAATATAAGATGCATACATGATCACACAGCATTGCCTTTTGTGAAGGGCACTGCTTGTCACTGGCCACTCGGGTGTTTTCCTATCTTCCTGGTGGTGGAAATTGAATAAAGATTCGTGCACCTTGTGTCTCACACCTGCACACACACACACACACCATGGGTGCTGGGGAAAAAATAAGCACTACCGCAGTTAGTGGTAGTGTGGGGGTTAAAAGAAAGAAGAGAAAAAAAAAGAAAAAAAGAAACAAAATAAGGTGCATACAACATGGATTCACTGATATATCAGCAGAGGTGATGGTATAAAGAAGGATTTGTGAAAGAAAAGCTTTTTTTCCGACGAGGAGTGAGAAGGTTGAGCAGATAAAAAAGACTTAAATTTGCAATAGGTAAATATGGATAGATTGCATCCACTTTCAGTAAGATAAAGTAATGACAGAGAACAACTTTAAGAAAATTTCAATGACTGCTTCATACAAATACTGCAGTGGTACTGTAAAAGTGGACTAAATTAGTATTGTACAGAAATAATGTGGAGTGATATATCTTGGATGTGAAATTCCAATTCACCCTGGAAACTGAAGATTTACATCTGATTTATAATTTTCCACCTATCCCACTGAAAGTGCAGAGTGGGGGATGAAACATCATCTCACCACAGTGGTACACCATTGACCCAGTCAAGTTTTTGAGTTACAAGTATTAGTGAAATAATTCATTGCACTGCCTGGCCTCAATGACATTGGTTTTCCAGTCTCCTTATGTCTAGAAGCAAATGATGGTAATTATGCAGTTAGTTTGTGCCCACCCATATATGGGTCAACATATCCCATAACTTTATCTTTGTAACCTCATTAGCCACAAACAAGGACCCACACGAATAGCCAATGTTGCTCCTTTGTTTAAGAAGGGCAAACATGGATAATGCAGGAAATTATACGCCAGTGAGTCTTACATCAGTTGAAGGAAATTGTTGGAGAAGATTCTTAGCAACACGATTTACTCACATTTGGAAAAGAATGAACATATTAGGGATAGTCAACATGGATTTATGCAAGGGAGATCTTCACTCACAAATTTGATTGAGTAAGTAGCATTTGAATCATATAGTATGGAAGCAGACCATTCAACCCATCAAGTCAACACCAACCCTCTGAAATGCATCCCACCCAGACCTAGGCTCCTCCGCTCTACCCCTGCATTTCCCATGGCTAATCTACCTAAATCCCTACCAATGTGAAGTAGCAATGCTAACCACTGAGAAACCCCAGAATCAATTAACTCCTTTTAGCTTGCTAAGGTAAAGGAAAAATACAATGCTTGATGGAAATAAGAAATAAATATAGAAAATGTTCTTCAGAATTAAATGAAAGAGTTACTTTCAACTCAAAATGTTAACTCGGTTTCCATAGATGTTGCCAGACCTGCTGAATATTTCCAGCACTTTCTGTTTTTATTTTTTTCCTTTCTTGTTCTGTGTGGCATTATCAATGTGTATAACAGGACAACTCAAACTGACGTCACATGTAAACACATCATTAATATGTCTCTTTTTGCAGATTAGCTGACAGCAACTGGGAGGAATTTCGAATATGTCACCATCAAATTATCAAGGAGCATTTCTTTCATTATATTTAACTTCATTTCTCTCCACTTCATTTCTTTTTGTTATAGGTAACAGCAATCAATAAGTTAAATTGCGTTTATTTAAAGGGAAGAACATGGAGCTGAATTATCAGGTTTCACTGAAGACAAAATAATAGGCATGGAAGCCAAAATTCTCATCACTAGCAATAATCACCAGGCAATAGGTACCCAGTTCAGATTAGTGTGGCGCTGGAAAAGCACAGCAGATCAAGTAGCATCCGAGGAGCAGGAAAATCGACGTTTCAGGCAAAAGCCCTTCAGGAATGACACAGCCTGACCTGCTGTGTTTTTCCAGCACCACTCTAATCTCGACTCTGATCTCCAGCATCTGCAGTCCTCACTTTCACCTAATAGGTACCCAGTTTCCAGTTTTCGAATGGCGTTAGCATCTGTCACCATGGGGCAAAAAGCAGGGAATAAGGCTGACAGAACATTTGGGCAAGAAGCTGGTCACATTCCATGAACAAATAGTTTAGTTAAAGTGTGCACAATATTTCACATGATCAAAGATTCTATACAAGTTTAAGATAAAATTTCATTTTTATCTTTTTTAAAATCTGCTAGTATTTGATCTATTTTCAAAACAGCCTTGTTATCCTTTAGTGTTTTGTTCATCTTGAACACTCCATCACTTTGCTGGACTATTAATTTTACGCTTATTATCCAGGCAGTACATGGCTTCAATAATCTTTTTACCATAACGTACCATCTCACACTTATCTATATTGAAACACATTTGCCAAGAACACATACATTTTCTGGCTTATTAATGTGTTAATATATTTTATTTTAATATTTTCTTGTACACTTTTCTATCTTATCATGCAATACAGGTCTATTAGTTGTAGCAACCTCTGCAGATAGGTAAAGCAGTAGAAAGTGATGACTGCAGATGCTGGAGGTCAGAGTCGAGAGTATAGTGCTGGAAAAGCACAGCAGGGCAGGCAGCATCCGAGGAGCAGGAGAATCAACATTTCGGGCATAAGCCCTTCATCAGGAATGCCTAGGTAAAGCAGGTAAAGATAGGTAAAGCAGCCTTCTTCAAGATTAGAACATTAACTGACTGAGTTTTATTATTCCGCTGAGAATGTCAGGCTTGCTGACTGGTTTCAACTTTGACAGTTTTTCTGTTCAGTGATTCTTGAAGTTATTTTGTCCATCTGAAACATCACAGCGAAGCCTTAAAGTAAATGCAAAACATTGTAAAGCTGGCAACCTAAAATAATAACAGAAAGTGTTTGGAAAACTCAGCAGGTCCGATTGCAAATGGAGAGAAAATATTTTGTGTCTGATATCACTCTTCTTTAAAAATCTGAGTCTTGTCATAGAGTGATAGAGTCATACAGCACGAAAACAGACCCTCTGGTGTTCCCAAATTAAACTAGTCCCACCTGCCTAGCTTGGCCCATATCTCTCCAAATTTTTCCTATTCATGAACTTATCCGAACCTGTCCATGATAAGATAACCTCACAACCACCTAGCTGCTTTCTCCCAACCCCTTCCTTTATTGATATATTTGTAAGCAAAGTAATGAACAAAAAACTGAAGCTGGGGGCACATTTGGGTCATTTTTATCTATTTCTCTCCCAAGTCTGAGTTTTGCTAAAGCACAGTAAATTAATAAAATATGGTGCTTTCTAACCAGTATCCAATAATAATTATTCATATGTCAATCAAGTCATATACTCTCCCTGAAAAAGATTTTAATTAAATATCTAATGTCATTTAAGGTTCATTGTTCGATGTAACTTTACCTCACATATTTGTGATGGAGAGAACTTCGAGCTCCATTATATTCTGTTTCATGCTGCATTCTAAACATGTGCTATCATGTTTTCCCAAACACTCTGAAAATCTCCTGAAGTGCCTGCAACTAACATATCATCAGCTTTGTAAATTATGGGTTCTGGTGTATATCATCAGAATTTCAGGCACGTACAATGGCAGGTGTGTGAAGTTTTCACCTAACCTCTGAAATATCCACTGAACCTCTGGGGAGAAGTCAATTGAAGCATTCGGTGGGAACCCTCCATCAAAATATCATGCTGACAATTTGGGCAGAATGCTTAACATTGACATTTTTTTTCCAATCGGGCTTTGGAATGTCTAGAAACATCTTCACTCATACAAAAGCAAAGTACTGTAGATACTATAATTTTGAGTTAAAAACATACAAAAACAGAAGTTGCTGGAAAAGCTCAGCAGGTCTGGCAGCATTTGTGAAGAGAAATCCAAGTTAATGATTCTAGTCCAGTGACTCTTCCTCAGAACTGATGGTAGCTTGGAAAATGTTGGTTTATATGCAGAAGATGGGATGGAGGGAGGAAGTAAGGGATAAATGGTACGTGGAGATGGAGCCCAAAGAAAGAAGAACAGTTCGACAGACAAAGGATCAATAACGATCTGGCTGGGAGGATGAATAGCTGTTAAAGAAGACTGTTAGTGGCTAACAGTAGGTAGTGTGAAATGGCAGACTGTGTGATAACAAGGCCAATGTCACGACGACAGTTCTCAATGTGCAGGTCGAGTGCAGGTAAAAGGCCAGAGGGATGGGTCCAGATGGAGGCTGAGTGTTGGAGCTGGGTGAAGAGACCTGTTGGGACGGAGAAAGGATCTTGTCCAAAGAAATGGGCGCGGAGGTGAAGATGATGGAAGAAGAGTTCAACATCATGCTGAGACTGTTAAATACTGATGCTCAGCAGGTCTGGCAGCATCCCAGGAGAGAGAAACATTTAACTTTTCAGGTCAATGATCATTCATCAAAATTAGGTTCTGTTTGCCATTTCTGATAAAATGTCATTGATTTGAAACATTAACTTAAAAGCTGAATTCAATCAGAAATTGGCTAAATGTTCATTTTAATGATTTTCGAGGAAGTTCCTGTCTGAACTCTAAGGATATTTGTCACCTTATTTTTTCCAAAACTTACCCCACTATATGATTTGGAGATGCAATGGATGAATGGGCACTGCACAACAATCAACAGACAGGAGGGTTCCCTCCCAGTTGGGGAACACTTCAGTGGTCCAGGACATTCAGCCTCGGACCTTCGGGTGACCATCCTCCAAGGTGGACTTCGGGACAGGCAGCAGAGAAAAGTAGCCGAGCAGAGGCTGATAGCTAAGTTCGGTGCCCATAGGAAGGGCCTCAACCGGGACCTTGGGTTCATGTCACATTACAGGTGACCACCATTGCACTATACACACACACAGATACTCCTACACACACACTCTCACATACACACAGACACATGTACACACAGACACACGTACACACAGATGTGCACACAGACACCCACACACACCCTTACAAACATACACATTCCCACACTCACACATGCACCCCCTTATAGACTTAAGACACTCTGCACTCACTACACACACACACACATACACATACACTTTCTCACACTCACAACCCCCAACCCAGACAGACAGACAGACACACACACAGACAGACAAAGACCCACATGCACACATATATTTTGTGGGGTGAATTTGTACTTGCAGGGTTACATTGTACTTTGCTCAAAAAATGCATGCATTCATGGAGAACTCTGAGCTCAAAAACTGCATGAATTTATGTAAAACTCCGTTATCTCACTTTTTAGATTAGAATCAATCTAAGCATCATGGCATAGACAGAGAACACAGGGGGCTAACACCTTCAACATATTGTCAAGCTATCACCATTGTTAACAGCTAACCCGAGAATGCAACTTTTTTAAAGAAAGGTTTTGTGATTTACACATAAAAGAAGTGAAACTATCACTGTATTCTAACAGATGAAAGGCTTCACAGACAATCAATTTTTCAATATATAATTTCAGGTACATCACACTGTAAATTTTTGCTAAAAATTCCGTGTTACGATTGAGCCCTCCACTACCGCCTGATGAAGGAGCGTCGCTTCCAATTAAACCTGTTGGACTATAACCTGGTGTTGTGTGATTTTTAACTTTGTTACCCCACTATACTTATGCACCATGCCTTTATGACAGCTCACTCCTCATATCCTTCCTTTTCCCAGTGACAGAGTATTCACCCCTGCTGCCAGCTCCCGGAATTCCTGGCACTGACACCATTTTTATTGCCTCAACAGGTCAAGCAATGCCAGCCAAGAGTTATCTTCTACTATCCCCATCATGGAAGGGGAACAAAAAAGAAACAGTTCTCAATGTACATAAATAGCACATCTTCAACTCATTGCAAATGCAACTGTACACTTATAAATCTATCACTATTTAAGAACCAAGCTGCACAGCTTACCCACCCTTAACCTCATCACATCCTCAAACCCTGCCTAAGGGAATACTATCTTTCTCAAGTGCCCAGGGTAGTTTAACATCTTTTCATAATTCCATGTGCGACCGCCGCATAATGAAAACACTTCAACTGGTTGACAACCTTCACCTTTATTCAGCAACAGCAAAAACAAAGGAAAAAAACAAACAAATGGAAGGTACATTTGCCTCTGGGAACAAACAGGGCTGTTTGCCTTTCGATCAGCTGCAAGTTTATAATCAATGAGTGACCACTGCACTCACCTCAATCTACAGGAATCGGGTATCAACTAAATCCTGTTTGTATTTCCTGTGCATGATGTTACAATAGTCTTTCACACTGAAGGGGAAATTCCTCTAGTTCAACATCTTCATCTTCCTCCTGAGAAGACTACTACCACTCTCCCAGCTCTTCAGATCTTCTCTTCTATCACTTATATGACCTAGAGTGGCCAGATATCCACTCAGATTTTCATGTCAGTATTGTTCATGTGTAGTTTCCATCTGACATGTGGGAGTATGGGAAATGACATATAAAGAAGGAAAGATTAGTTAATAATGGCATGCTGGTAAACACAAATGTTTACAAAGTGCCAAGTGGATAATCCATCTTGACCTCCTTGAGTAGTCCCCAGCATCACTGTTGCCAGTCTTCAACCAATTCGATTCACTCCATGTGACATCAAGACATGGTTGGAGGAACTGGGTACTGCAAAGGCTATGGGCCCTGACAATATTGTGGCAATAGTATTGGAGCCTTCTTCTCCAGAATTTGCTGCCCCATCTGGCCAAGCTATTCCAGCACAGTTGTAACACTGGCATCTACCCAACAATGTGGAAAAATTCTCAGGTACGTACTGTACATGAAAAGCAGGATAAATCCAACCCAGGCAGTCTACTCTTGATCATCACTAAGGTGATGGAAGGTGTCAACAACAATGCAATCAAGCAGCACCTACTCAGCAATAATCTGCTCAGTGATGCCCAGCGTGAGGTTCACTAGGACCACACGGCTCACAACCTTATTACAAGCTTGGTTCAAACATGGACAAAAGAGCTGAATTCCAGAGGTGAGGTGAGAGTGACAGACCTTGACATCAGGGCCACATTCGACCAAATGTGGCGTCAAGGACTCCTGGCAAAACTGGAATCAATGTGTCGGGGGTATGGGGGCAAACACTCCACTAAGTTGGAGTTGTACCTACATATAGGAAGACGATTGTGGTAGTTGGAGGTCAGTCATCTCAGCTCCAGGACATCTTTGCAGGAGTTCCTCACTGTCCTCAACCCAACCATCTTCAGCTGCGTTATCAATGACATTTCCCCCATCATAAGATCTGAAGTGGAGATGCTCGCTGATTGCACAGTGTTCAGCACCATTTGTGACTCCTCAGAAGCACTCCATGTTCAAATGTTACAAGATCTGGACATTACCCAGCTTTGGGCTGACAAGTGACAAGTAACATGTGTGCCATACAATGACCTTCTCCAATTAGAGACAATCTAACTACAGCCTCTTGACATTCAATGGTATTACCATCAGTGAATTCCGACTATTGACATTCACAGTTACCATTGACGAGAAACTCAAATGGACTCGCCATATAAATATAGTGGCGAGAAGAGCAGGTCAGAGGTTAGGAATACTGCGGTGAGTAACTCACCTCCTGACTCCCAAAGCCTGTCCAACATCTACAAGGCACAAGTCAGGAGTGTGATGGAATACTCCCCACTTGCCTGCAACTCCAACAACACTCAAAAAGCTTAACATCCAGAACAAAGCAGCCACTTTCATATCACATCCATAAGCATTCACTCCCCCCACTACTGACACTACTGACACTCACTGGCAGCAGTGTGTACTACCTACAAGATGCACTGCAGAAATTCACCAAAGATTCTTAGACAGCATCTTCCAAATCTATCTGTCCACCTAGAAGGGTAAGGGCAGCAGAAACGTGGGAACATTATCCCCGTGCAAATTCCCTTCCAAGCCACTCACCATCCTGACTTGGAACACAGGTGGCATGGTGGCTCAGTGGCTAGCACTGCTGCCTCAGTGCCAGGGACACATGTTCGATTCCCAGCTCGAGCAACTGTCTATGTGGAGTTTGCACATTCTCCCCATGGGCTTCCTCTGGGTTCTCTGGTTTCCTCCCACAATCCAAAAGATGTGCAGGTCAGGTGAATTAGCTATGCTAAATGCCCATAGTTTTAGGCGCATTAGTCAGGGGTAAATATAGGGTGGGGGAATGGGTCTGAGTGGGTTACACTTTGAAGGATCAGTGTGGACTTGTTGGGCTGAAGGGCCTGTTTCCATTGAGTAGGGAATCTAATATATTACATTCTTTCACTGTCATTGTGTAAATCATCCTGACATTCCCTCCCTCAGGACAATTTGGGTCAACCTACAGCATAGAGAGTCATAGAGAAACAGACCCTTCAGTCCAACTCGTCCATGCTGACCAGATATCCCAACCCAATCTTGCCCTACCTGCCAACACCTGGCCTATATCCCTCCAAACCCTTTCTATTCATATACCCGTCCAGATGCCTTTTAAATGTTACAATTGTACTAGCCTCCACCACTTCCTTGTTCCATACATGTACCATCCTCTGAATGAAAAAGTTGCCCCTTAGGTCTCTTTTACATCTTTCCCCTCTCACCCTAAACCTATGACCTCTAGTCCTGGATTCACCCACCCCAGGGAAAAGACTTTTGTCTATTTATCCTAACCATTTCCCTCATGATTTTATAAACCTCTATAATGTCACCCCTCAGCCTCTGAAGCTCCAAGGAAAACAGCCCCAACCTATTCAAGCTCTCCCTGTAGCTCAAATCCCCCAACCCTGGCAACATCTTTGTAGATCTTTCCAATATAGGAAGGAGAGCAGAATTGCATGCAATATTCCAACAGTGACCTAACCAATGACCTGTACAACTGCAACATGACCTCCCAACACAATACTCAATACTCTGACCAATAAAGGAAAGCATACCAAATGCCTTCTTCACTATCCTATCTACCTGCGACTCCACTTTCAAGGAGCAATAAACCTGCACTCCAAAGTCTCTTTTTTCAGCAGCACTCCCAGTAGTTCAAGAGCCAGCTCACTATCACCTTCTCAAGAGCATCTGAGGCCAGCCAGCAAAGCCCATGTCCCGCAGGTGAATGAAAAGAATATACTGAAAAAAGTGCTGGAGGTACTCAGCAGGACTGGCCACATCCGTGGAGAGAGAGAGGAAAACAGAATTAATGTTTTCAGTTTAGTGTGACTCTCCTTCATTAATGAATTAATTGGATTTCCAAAAAACTATAAACATCTTTATGTTTGCCAGATACGTCTGAACCAGTGAAGAGTTTTTCCCTGATACCCCTTGATTCCAGTTTTGCTGGGGCTGCTTGATGCCACATTCAGTCGAATGGGACTTTGATGTCAAGGTCTGTCACTATTTTGCTTTTATCCAATTAATTTGTCCCTAATGCTGTAAATACAAAATAAAATTAGAAAGTGATCCAATGAGGATATCCCACACAGTCATGTGCAACTAGGTACTCTAGCGCAGACTACCATATTATCCTCCAACATACAGCAACACAATCTTCTGAGAGAGCTGAAAGAAAGAAGAAAACAGAGGAAACATGCTGTAATCTCTAAATTAAGCTTCAGATAACTATAGTGATCATCTTATAGTACATTCAATGCCCAACTATTTCTTCGGCAATGTGATATCAGCCTCATCTAGAAACTTGTGTGCCTCTCAAATTACTGTACAGAATGTGCATTCGCTGCATAAATGAGCAACTTTTCTTAAACATCCATGACCCTCTACAAAAAGCAAACCTCTGACATTCAATCAGTTCCATGCATATGTAATTTATGCACTTCTCTCCTGATTGTTTCTACTCTAATTTCAAAAGTCTGTACATATGGATACAGTCTCAGCCCTTCATTTATTTAAACAATTTTCCAGAGAGCTGGTGATTACACAAAACTAATTTCATAGCAATATCATACTATAAATTCCAGCAAAAATCCCCTTCCACTCCAAATTATGTTTTTACTCTGTCCTCCAAACTACTTGCTCAATGAAATCTCCTCCCTGTTAGCATCAGCTTCTGAATGGAACAATGTTTTATTCTCAACTTGTATCTTCATTTAATTCCACATCTTCAAAACTTCCTGTAAAACATTCTGCATATTAAAGACCTGATTTACATACTTGTCTATCACTAACACAGCTGTCTGATCACTTGCTTATTTTCATTCTTCTGCCTTTATCAAGTTCCTTCATCATTCAGTGCTCCTCCTGAAAAAAAGACTTTTCATTATGTGTCCATCTGGAAGAAATTCACTTTTCAATCCCTTACAGAGTGTGGCTTTTCCCTTCATCTTCCTATTCCCCATGAGGACAGTGATGGCTTCTATAATCTCTGCCACATTTACTGTAAATTTAGTTCCCTCATCCCATTTAGATGCTAGACTTTTTTTATGAAACAGATTACTACTGTCACTAGTACAGTCATAGTACAGTACAAGCATGACAATGCTCAGGCAATCGTCAATCAGGCTATTCACTAGCAGACTTTTCCTATTTATTCATGCAATATGAATATCATAAGGCTCGGTGAGAAGTCAGTGGTCATTCTCAACTGCTCTTGTTGGTAAGACATGGGCAGGGCACGTGGAGTTGGGGGTTAATCAAAATGGAGGACAGTGTTCATGCTCTGAAGTTGTTGAACTCAATGTTGAGTCCTGTCCTCCAATTCAACACTTGACAGCATGAACATGTTCTTCTATTTTCATTAGCCCCCAATCCTCCCACATTTTTTGTGCCATGTTTGCATTGCTTTCAACAGATTTGGTCTATTTTGTCCTCTTAAATTTACCATTCAGACCTACTTTACATCTCAATACCTCATTTATCAACATTAGTACTTGCATGATCTTTTGCTCTTGGTACCTCAACATTTGGTCCATTTATTCATGTTTCCCCTTTGTCAACAGCATAAATACCATCATTTCCCAATCTCTTCAGTTCCAAAGATTATCTGGATTTGAAATGTTCATTCTGTGTCTCTCGCCACAGATGCTTCTTGACTTGCTAAGAAAAGCAGACTTCTTTTTTCTGAAGATCTTAATGAACCAGACAGGTTCTTATGACAATCCAGTAACTTAATAGTCACCATTCATAGAAAATCACCACCCATTAATTCCTTTTCATCATCACTTATTACACTATTATTACAGTAAATATTTTCACCTTTTTTCTACATTGGTAATCATTCTGTTTGAGGTTCATCCATGACAAGCTCCACGACCACCCCAAACACCAAATACAAAGAACAAATGCATTTCTTTTTACCTCAATATCAAGGTCATGCTCTAATCTTTCTATGTGTTTCCATCCTCCTGAATTTCCAGTCTTCATCCATTCACTTTCTCTGCTTTCTACACTCTTCGTTGAAATGGACATCAAACCCTCATCCTTCCCATCTAAGATCCTTATTATCAACCACAGGCCCCCAAGCTTGCTGTAAAAGAAAACTGCTTCTTTAACATTTGAAAGTCACTACTTTCAAAAATGTCATTATACTTCCTTGTTAAGAACTTACAATCAATTCCATTTCTTGTCTTCTTTTCAAGAAAAGATTTTGTATTCTGTTCAAAGTCATAAATGTAACATTACACATGCTCCTTGCATCATTCATTTCTGTTTCTATTCCGCTCACTGTCCTGAGATTACATTAAAAATATTATAAATGTGCTCATGTGCAGCTTACAGACTCTTCACTCCATTTCAATCTCTCCCTTTTTTTAGACATTCGTGGGAAGGGGGCTTCACTGGCTGGACAGCATTTATTGGCCTTGAGAAGGTGGGGTGAGCTATGATGCAGTCCACATGACTGGACTGGAGTCTACATGTCAGGAAAAAACTCCAGTGTTTCTCCTTTATTGTTCCTGTCCAACAAATTTGAAATGCATGAGGCTGGATTTTCACCACAGAGGTGGAAGACAGGAGCCGGGTTGTTTTGGTGTCAAGAACCACTTCTGGTGGGTAACGGAATAAAGTTAAGATTGAACACCAAAGGGTGTCAGTCATTCTCAGTTTAAAACAGTAATTAATAAACAGAAAAGCATTCAGATCACTACTATTGTTTAACGAGGTGAGGGGTAGACTATATTGTAGCTGTGACCTCAGTAGTTACATGGTAGTATTCTGCTAAAACTTGGAATCTGAACAGCACAGCACAGGTAATTTTGCCATCATGTTCAGTATGTTAATAATCATTGTTTAAAATTAACCTACAAAGTCTGTCCTGAGCATACACGAAGACCCCACATGAGAATATTTCAGAACATGGTGTTTAGGGTGAAAACAAAAGTCTAAGTTAGGCAGTGTTTATCTGAGAAGAATCTGGATAAGTACAAGGCAACGTTGAACAGCCAAAAGGCAAGTTGTGACAAAGATTATCCAGGATAATTTCTTAATGGTATGGAGTGTCTTTAAGAGGAATTCTGTTTTGAAATCAACTCTTTCTTGGTCCCGGAAGATGGCTGATCTGTGTCTGTGTTGACTTCTTAAGTGACTATCGTGCTTTGTTCAAATGTTTTAGTAATAAACTATTCTTGAGGATCATAAGACCCCATGTTCTTTTTCAAAAGATCTAAGTCAGAGTAAGTAAACCTGCAGGTGCAAGATTTGGAATGATGGTGAGGCCTTCTCATACCTCTCTGTGTCTGCAACACTTTCTGAAAATTTGCACCTGGCAAAATGTCAAATTCTCATACCGCTTGTTATCAACCATGCCCAGTCCCTTGAGGATTTACATAAGACAGCTATTTCATGTGGTCATACAATGGTAATGGATATGTTTGTTCAAACTCTTGATGGCATCCTCCCTACTTTATTGCATTAGGCCTGATGCTACAGCAGGCAATTCATTGGAAAAGGCCAGGCCAAGCACAAAGTGCAATCTTGGGAAGATATTTGATATAATTCTGAGGCTTATTTTGAGACTGTAAATTCACTAAACCCAAAGATGTCTGCCTCACCTAACAAGAAGCCTGACAAAAAAGTGGAAAAGGTGGGAACTTTCGTTCTGAAGTGGCAATGTTGTGGTGCAAAGACACATCACAAGAAGCAAGATTGTACAGCACAGATATTCAATTCCTTTACTGTGGCAAACTGGGCCACATTCAGCAGTTTAGCAATGCATGATCATCTTTTAAAAATCAATCATACAGATCATCTCCAGAACAAAGGAGAATCCAGAAAATTGAACAAGAAGAAGACCTGGACATGAAACATTTTATTGGTTATACAGTCATGCAGTCATAGTTATATAGTATTGAAACAGACCCTTTGGTCCAAACTCATCCATGTCGACCATGTTCCCAAACTAAACTAGTTCCACCTGTCTGCATTTGGCCCACCATCCTACAAACCTTTCCTAATCATGTATTTATCCAAATGTCTTTTAAACTTCATAACTGCACCCACAAGATTAAAGAATATTGACTTACTCTCCTTGGAGCAGAGAAGATTAAGAGGAAGTGCTATTGAGGTGTTCAATTTTGACCGGGTAAAGAAGGCTATTCAGTTTCCAAAGCTGGCATATCAGTAACTAATGATTACAATTTCAAGATTGCCTGCAAGAGAGGTTGGAATGAGATGAGAAGGAACTTCTTTACTCGGATAGATTAGGAATGCACTGCCTGGGAAAATTGTGGATGCAGATTCAACAGAAGGTTTCAAAAGAAGCTGGATAAATATTCAGATGTGATTAATATGGAGGAATACAGAGGTAGGGCTAAGGAACGGGACTAGCTGGATAGGTCTTTTGGGAGCCAACACAGAAACAATGGGTCAATTACCCTTGTTCTTACCATAAAATTCCATGATTCTAAGTCTGAAGCTTCCCTCTTGTACCATCTTTCCAGCCAAGGACTTATATGTCTTATCTTCATATTTCTGTACTCACATTGAAAAAACACTATTAAACTGCAATAACAGCATTGTGACATTGTGAAGTTCTAGCTTTTTGTTCTCAAGTTTAGGATGAAGAAAGCAGTAAATTAGCAGGAAACTGCAAAGTGTAGATTCATTTCTTCACAAGACTCCTGCAAGTATGATGGATGACTACCAAAAATCTCTTCAGTGATCAATTGCTATACGGGAAGATGTGCAGTCAGAAACTGAGAGATTTCCATTGGTACTGCAGAGCATTCTGAATGAAAAAAAAGAGGGACTTCTACATTTACTGTTAGTGATCTGACAGTACATCTGGAACACTAACCAATGATGGAAAATCTTGTGGACTCTCGTTCATAAGTAGAACATAACCCTTGTGTTTCATTAGTGTGAAAAGATTTTCCAGAATATGCATATTTTGACATTCTCTGTAATCTTGTGTAATCGCACCAGACACTCCGTCTGTTGCCAGTTGAAAGACCATCGTGACCAGCTTATAAAGTTGGAAGTACCAACATTCCATCATAGCTTCCTTCAGTTGCACTGAAATTAATTTGCCAGGCATCTGCCCATTTTGCCAACTTGCCAATGTCCCTCTGAAGTCACTCAGCATAATCCTCACAGTTGCCTATTCTTTCTACCATAGTATTATCTGCAAATTTAGAGATTTTGCCCTCAACACACGATTTGAAATTGTTTATTTAAATCAGAAAAAGCAAGAATCCCAACATCAATTCCTGGGAAACATCACTTTCAACTTTTCTCCAATCCGTGAGATGCCCATCTAAATCTACCCTACTTATCTACCTACAATTTCTTGTATTTCAGTCGACTTCTAAACCATGCTGCAACTTGCTGTAAGATGGTATTGTTTGGCATGGTGACTCAGTGGTTAGCATGGTTGCTTCTTACCATCAGGGACCAAGGTTCAATTCCAGCCTGGGATGACTGTGAGAGTTTACATATTCTCCCTGTGTCTGTGTGGATTCCCATCAAGTGTTCTGGTTTCCTTTCACAGTCCAAAGATGTGCAGGTTAGGTGGATTGGCCATGTCAAATTGCCCATCGTGTCCAGGGATGTGCAGGCTGGGTGGATTGACCATGGGAAATGCAGGATTATAGTGCTCTGTGAATGGGCTGAATGACTTGCTTCCAAAGTGTAGAGATTCACCTCAAGACTGTTCATCCGCAGCCACCTAGACCCCAAAACTGGATATCATTCCAAAACATTCTATCCATTTCAACTCATTGAAGACTATCCTCAAGAGCGAGCATGTTTCTTTTTGTCACTCTCATCAATATTGTCTTTTTCTTGCATCCATTTTTCTTTACATTTTTGTGCAATGCCTGGAGATTCAAATTTCTGTACTGAACAGATATATTAGCTATAAATCTGTTTTTGTTTTGTTGTGGTGTTGTCATTCAGCTCTACTGTTGCTGTTTCTGTTGAAGCATGACCAGGAAAGCCACTGACAAATGGAACAAACACTGGTTGCTGAAAATTGCTTTCAAGTCTGAGGCCCCAATTCAATTCAATTCAATTCAATCTACTGTAATGGGATAAACATGTTGCTTTCTTAAGAGTTTCTTAGTGGGTCCAGGTTCATACCATAAAGCTCTCATGGCACTGAACAAACTGATAATATTGGCCAGATGGCTAGAGAATGGCAAAAGGCTGAAAGTGAAACAGATGACAGGATAGTTGCATGTGCGTGTGTTTTTTTAAGGATGTTTTCCGAAGGCAACTCTGTACTAAACCTAGGCTGAACACTCTGGAGACAGACATCACATATGGCAGAGAACTTGGACAATATGGAGACATCGTAGAAAATAAATTTGGGTTTTCTGGTCAACATTGTTTTCATGACAATGGTTTAGTGTTTTCCAAATAAGGAAAACTCTTCATTTTATTTCATTAGCAAATCTATGAATACAGCAGAAACATTGGCGATTTGAAAGAAAT
Source organism: Chiloscyllium plagiosum (assembly GCF_004010195.1). Lineage (NCBI taxonomy): Eukaryota > Metazoa > Chordata > Chondrichthyes > Orectolobiformes > Hemiscylliidae > Chiloscyllium > Chiloscyllium plagiosum. The sequence continues at coordinate 73,812,203 of NC_057716.1, read as the reverse complement.
GTAGACCCAACATTTAAGAACAAAATGAGAGATGAATTAGGGAATTACAGACCAGTTATTCCAACAAAGCTGTAGGGGAGGAAATGCCTGAGAGCCCATTATGGAATATAATTAGTGTTAATCTAAAGCGTATATTACCGATAAGGGGATAGTCAGCGTATTTTTGAAGCAATAGGTCATGCCTCATAAGTCCACTGGAATTCTTTGAGGAGGCAAATAAATTATTTTTAAAAATCTATCCAATAAGCATGAATAACTTGAATTTTCTTATTGCATTTCAAAATAACTATTCATGTTTTAGACAAACAAGAGTATGCACAATTGTTAAGCTGACTTGTTCTATCAGAACTTAGTCTGACAATAAAGTATAGAGGTTGACAATAGATAAACAAGATGCTAGCTATGTGGTAAGAATAATGGGAAGTTTAAAAGGAGCTGGTCTAGATTCCACTTCTATGAATAATGTGTATAAAAATGATAAAAGAGATAAAAAGGGTTTTCCCATAACCAATAAGAAACTCATGCTCATGAACCAATATCCATTGTATTTCTCTGATTTGAATATATAACAGTCTATCAGTGGCAGCACCTCACAGGAAATGCTCCAGCATCCAGCACCTCTGCACAGAGAAATCTTTGACTGCTACATGTAGATTCATTTTCTTCAATGAGAAGCAAAGACGGTGCTCCTCCCAAGGTTCAGCAAGGAAAGAAAAAGAAGGTTGTGACTTATCTGAAGATCAATCATGTCTTAAGATGTACATGTCTGAAGTTAGTTTTAGGGAATAAAATATTAATTGACCATTTTTTCCATGCACCAAATAAATATTTATTATTTAAAATACGTGGGACTGAATTTGCCTGTTTCCCCACCCCACATCCCCTGATTAATGAGAAAGGTGTGGCAAATGAAATGCATGAAGCATTGTACAGTTTTCCCAAGACATTTCCATCATTTGCTCTAACTTTGCTAAGAACACTCACATGGAAGACATTTGTGAGAAAATTCCAAGAAAGCGTAACATTTGCTGTGATAGTCTTGTGGATTAGGAGGAGCAGCAATGTCCCTCAGGCTCTGCAAGGAGGTTTGGGCTTTGCCAGCCTTGCTTCTCCTGCCCAGGCCACGACATGCTGTCTCCAGCCTCGTATTTACATGCAGACTATTCTGTTGGGTTTCTGGCCGCCTTCCAATTTAATACATTACATCCTTTTTGTTCTAAATGAAATTCTGATTCACTTCTATATCAATGTCAGAATTTAATGTTGGATGATCTTGACCCATACATTGTCCTTTCTCTACTGGGGATCGGTCTACCTGCTTCAAAATATTGCATTACCTAATAGTGTGGAACATTCATTCTATTTTAAAGAAAATATCTCAATCTCTGTGACAACATTAAAAAAAACTCCATGAAAATACAATTGAACATATAAACTCCCTCTACATTTCATTCAATTTCACATCAACAATCTTGTGGTCTTTTCACATCATTGTACTTGATAAAGCACATTATGATGTTGTGAGGTATTACTATGTTTAAGTCCAACAATTAGAATATATTAACATTTTAAAATTCCTTTAATGGGTCAATTAAATAAAATTCTATATTTCAAGATAGTCACAGTTCATTTTAGTTCGACTATAATCAGTTGGAACCACAATCAGTATTTCTCTTTAAGAGCTCTTTACTCTAAATTCAATAGAAACCTTTTTGTAAAGCTTTCTGATGGAACACAACTTGTTTTAAAGAAGACATTTTCTAGAAGTTGCACTATAGCAGATGGTTTTTAAAATGAGAATGCTGCTAAAGACGTACATAGAAAGGAAGTGAGCTGCTCTAAGACAAAAGATAGATAACATGAATGAGAACAAATGTTGAAAGTCATTTATAATTTGTTAAACAGTAATGTATGAATTTTATTTGCGCCATTCACCACGTTAAGTACCATTTTTCTGAAAAAAAATGTACTGGTACATTTAAAATTTGTATTTACCTGCGCTTATTTCATCAACTAAAAATTACTTCCCCAAAATTAGGTGTCAAAATAACTATAGACTATTAAATAATACATTCACAACATTTTAAAAGGCAACTATTCACCTAAATCAATTATTAAAATATTCTTTAACTCCACAAAGCCGAAATCTCACAGAGTACTGTGCCTATTTAAATCAAGGCATGGGAACATTTAGATCTAAACAAATGTAGACTTCCAAGGGTTATAGTTGAAAAAACTGGATCACTGTAGCTCAGATTCTGCAAATGTTTTGTGTTCCCTTGGGCTTTTCTCATCTCATCAATATGGGAATACATCAGAAATTCTTAGTACTGCTAAAGTAACATGGGTTTTGAATAAGTGAACGATTACCTATACTTACAATGTACGACACAAGTTGAAGGCTAGACTCATTCAGACCAACCATTTGAACGAAGTCCTAAAAACATACTATAAAATAATTAGCCCTCCTACTTGTGGATTCTATGGTAAATTTCAATGTTGCGTAACAGATGTAACTTCACGGGGAAAAAAAGAACGTACCTACGTTCTCAAAAAATAAACTTGACATTCTTTAAGTGAAATGTGGCATCAGATAAACATTTTCTACCTGTACTATGACTTCATTTTGAGGTATAGCTAGCTCTGTGTGCTTGTTATAAACCCACATGGGTTTCTATTATGCCTGCAAAGCTAACCATTCAAGATTTGTGTTCTTGATTTTATTAGCTTGCTCAAAGCAAACTCAACCCTATCGTTCAATGTCAGGTTCAATGACCAATGACCCAATGGTTACAATCATCAGCCAACCACAAATCCTCAGAATAATAAAGCCTGAGAAATACTGTGGGCTGATTTATCAGGACATCTGTCTGGCTACAGACATTCTAGTAGCACCCCTGTATATGTAGTGTTTTGCAATGTTCCTTAGAGGCCTTCAGCCATATATCTTTTTATGTTTGTTAATGGTTTGTAAGCAGTTTTACATTGCTGTGCTGAAAGGGACCCTATTCTTTTAAGTATAGGGATGTGAACAAGTAAACCAAAAGAGAAAATTGCATGAAACAACCTTTGTTCCTGGAATGAAAATAAAACTATTCTTGTTAAAATATTATTGCAATAAAAGACCAAAGCTGTAAAAGTCAGAGCTCAACTAAAACCTGTTCCAAAAAAAGCCATTAATTAAAGTCAACAACAAAATGTTTCTAATATTTTAAAAGCCTCAAAATATCCAAAAGAGATTTTGTTCTTAAAGATATGTGGTTATAATTTATATTACATGCTGTTTTTATTCTACAGAATATTGTCAGCTCACATTTAAACAATGATATGTTGCTTAAACCCCTGTATTAAGAATTTTGATATACTTGTAAAGCATGTATTCCTCAGTGGGTTGTTTTAATAACCAACACTCGATTATGTAACATCGAAAGCTTTTTGAGATTGATTTGTCTTTATTAAAAGTTAAGATGTGAATGGTGACATTTCATTACTCAACGTGGAAGAAATAAATTAGAATTGTTTCATATGTAACTGCTTTACCAAGGTTACTGTCACCTTTTATTTCTCATATATTGTGGCAATATTTTGCCTTATCATATAATTCTATCTGAAATGAATTGTCCCTTCATTCCATGATAACTGATTTACAGGCTTCAAATGTCTGAACATTATTCAAAATAAGATCAAACAACAAAAATGAACTATGAGCTGTGTTTGTGGCTGAAAAAACATGCATTCATTGCCAATGAGAAATAAAATTATAATCACATACATTACATAATGATCATTTGTTAAGAAAATCTAATTTCAATTAAAAATTATAGCTTTATACCTTCAATTATTCCAGATGCTCAAATTCATACAACATTAAGCCAAAGTTCATGATAGATATTTTCAGCAAATTGGGCGAAAGTGAGGACTGCAGATGCTGTGGAGTTGAGAGTGTGGTGCTGGGAAAGCACAGCAGGTCAGGCAGCATCTGAGCAGCAGGAGAGTTGACATTTTGAGCAAGAGCCATTCATCAGGAATGAGGCTGTGAGCTGAGGGGGTAGTGAGATAAATGGGAGGGGGCTGGGGCTGGGGGAAGGTAGCTGAGAGTGCCATAGGTAGACCAAACTCATCTCCACATACCTCAATTCTGTCCTATCCACCCTGATCCAAGAATATCCCACATATGTTCGGAACACCACCCATGCCCTCTACCTCATCCAAGACCTTTGTTTCCCTGGCCCCCCCATGCCTCAACTTCACCATGGACAGCCAGTCCCTATACACCTCCATCCACCATGATGAAGGCCTCCAAGCTTTCCGTTTCTTCCTCTCCTGACATCCCCACCAGTACCCTTCCACTGACACACTCATTCATTTGGCTGAACTGGTCTTCACCCTCAACAATTTCTCCTTTGAATCCTGCTACTTCCTCCTGACGAAAGGGGTAGCCATGGGCACCAGCATGGACCTCAGCTATGCCTGTCTCTTTGTCAGTTATGTGGAAGAGTCCATCTTCCATAGTTACACCGGCACCATTCCCGACCTCTTCCTCTGCGACATTGATGACTGCATCGGCACCACCTCTTGCTCCCACGAGGAGATTGAACAGTTCATCAACTTCACCAACACATTCCACCCAACCTAAAATTCACCTGGACTATCTCTCATACCTCCCTCCCCTTCCTGGGCCTCTCCATCTCCATCAACATTGACTAACTCAATACTGATACCTTCGACAAACCCACTGACTCCCACAGCTACCTGGACTACTCTTCCTCCCACCCTGCTTCCTGTAAAAATGCTATCCTTTATTCCCACTTCCTTCGCCTCTGCTGCATCTGCGCTCAGGAGGACCAGTTCCACTACAGAACACACCAGATGGCTTCTTTCTTCAAAGACAGCAATTTCCCCTCCCAAGTAGTCGATGATGCCCTCCAGCGCATCTCACCCACTTCCTGCACCTCTGCCCTCGAACCCCACCCCTCCAACTGCAACAAGGACAGAACTCCTCTGGTCCTCACCTTCCACCCCACCAATTTCCGTATACATCGCATCAACCTCTGCCATTTCCGCTACATACAAACGGACTCTACCACCAGAGATAAATTTCTCTCCCCACTCCTATCCACTTTCCGCAAAGACCATTCCCTCCACGACTACCTTGTCAGGTTCATGCACCCCCCCACACCAACTCATCCTCCTCTCCCAGCACCTTGCCCTGCCATAAGAATTGCAAAGCCTTCACTCACACCTCCCACCTCAACTCCCCAAAGGAGCCTTCCACATCCATCAAAGTTTCGCCTGCACTTCCACACATGTCATTTACTGTATCCGTTGTTCCCGATGCGTCTTCTCAACACTGGGGAGACAGGATGCTGACTCGCAGAGCATTTCAGAGAACATCTCCAGGACACCTGCACCAACCAACCCCACTTCAACTACCCTTCCCACTCTGCCAAGGAATGCAGGTCCTGGGCCTCCTCCATCACCACTCCCTAACCACCCCACACCTGGAGGAAAAACACCTCATCTTCTGCTTCGGGACCCTCCAACCCCATGGCATCAATGTGGATTTGATCAGTTTCTTCATTTTCCTCCCTCCGCCTTATCCCAGATCCAACCTTCCAACTCAGCATCACCCTCATGACCTGTCCTACCTGTCCATCTTCCTTCCCACCTATCCACTCCACTCTCTTCTTTGACCTATCACCATTAGCCCCAGCTCCATCTAACTATCACATCTCAGCTATCTTCTCCCCAGCCCCAACCCCCTCCCATTTATCTCTCCACCCCCTCAGCTCACAGCCTCATTCCTGATGAAGGGCTTTTGCCCGAAACATCAACTCTCCTGGTCCTCAGAAGCTGCCTGACCTGCTGTGCTTTTCCAGCACCACATTTTCAACAAATTACTGAGGGCACATTGATGTAAAATCAGTGCAGATTAATGATGGGAGGACTGAAACAAACAGAGAGAATGCTGGAAAACTCAGCAATACTGGCAGCATTTGTGGAGTGAGAAACTTAATATTTTTACTTTGGTTGCAAAAGGGAAATTATGCTTGACAAATCTAATGGAATTCTTCAAGGATGTGACAAGCAATGTTTACTTCAACTTTCACAAAGCTTTCGACAAAAGTCCCATATAAAATGTTAGTATGTATATTTAAAGAACATGCGTTTGGGTGTAATGGTTAGAAAACTGGCAAATAGAAAACAAAAAAATGGGAATAAACAGATCTTTTTCTGAATGGCAAGCATAGGGATCAGTGCTAGCTCCTCAGCTATACACAATATATGAATGATTTGGATGAGGGAACTAAGTATTATATTTCGAAACTTGCAGACAGTATAATGCTGGATTAGAAGATGGGCTGTGAGGAGGATGCAAAGATATTTCAGACTGATTGGGACAAACTTAGAGAGTGAATAAATGCATGGCAGATGCAATATATTGTGGATAATTGTGAGTTGAACCATTTTGGGAGCAAAAGCACGAAGGTGAATTATTATCGGAACAGCTATAAATTGAGAGAGGGAAATATGTAGTGAGACTTGGGTGTCCTTGGAGACCAGTCGGTAAAGGTATGCATACAAATGCAGCAGGGAGAAAGTGAGGACTGCAGATGCTTTGTACCAAATGGTAGCCATGGGCATCCACATGGGTCCCAGCTATGCCTGCATCTTCATCAGGTACATGGAACAGTCCATCTTCCACAGTCACACAGGCACCATTCCCTACCTTTTCCTCCGCTACGTTGATGACTCTGTCGGCGCCACGAAATGCTCCCATGAGGAGGTTGAACAGTTCATCAACTTCACAGACACCTCCCACCCTGACATCAAGTTCACCATCTCGGACACCCCCCTCCCCCTCCCGCCTTCCTGGACCTCTCCATCTCCATTTCCGGCAACCGACTCAACATGGACATCCACTTCAAACCCACCAACCCTCACAGTTACCTAGACTACCTCAACGCACCACACACACCCCCCCACACCCGTAAGAATGCTATCCCTTGCTCCCAATTCCTCCGCCTCTGCCGCATCCTCTCCCAAGAGGATCATTTCAACCCTAGAACATTCCAGATGGCCTCCTTCTTCAAGGACCACAATTTACCTCCCCATGTTCTAAACAATACCCTCCAGTACAACTCCTTCACTTCTTACACCTCTGTCCTTGAACCCCACCCCTCCAACCGCAACAAGGACAGACCTCCCGGTCCTCACCTTCCACCCCACTAATCTCTGTATACATCGCATCATCTTATGCCATTTCCACCACCTACAGTCAGACCCCACCACTAGAGATATACTTGCCTCCCCACCTCTTTCAGCCTTTCACAGAGACTATTCCGTCCATGACTCCCTTGTTAGATCCACATCCCCCACCAACTCACCCTCCACTCCGGCACTGTCCCTTGCCACTACAAGAGGTGTAAAACATGCGTCCACACCTCCTTCCTCACCTCCATCCAAGGTCTCAAAGGATCCTTCCACATCTGGCAGAGATTTTCCTGTACATCCAAACACCTCAATTATCATATCCATTGCTTTTGATGTGGTCTCCTCTACTCTGCGGAGACAGAATGCCAACTTGCAGAATGTTTCAGAGAACATCTCTGGGATACACACACCAAATAACCCCACCATCCCGTGGCTGACCACTTCAAATCCCCCTCCCAGTCCGCCAACGACATGCAAGTCCGGGACCTCCTCCAATGCCAAATCCTAGCCACCCAACAACTGGAGGTCGAACACCTCATCTTCCGCCTTGGAACCCCCCAACCACACGGAATCAATGTTGATTTCACCAATGTCCTCATCTCCCTTCCCCTACCTTATCCCAGATCCAACCCTTCAAATCAACACCCCCTCTTGAAATGTCCTTTGTCCATTTTCTTTCCCACCTATATGGTCCACCCTCCACCCCGACCTATCACCATCACCCCCATCCCAATCTACCTATTGCTTTCCTAGCTACCTTCCCCCAGCCTCACCCTCATCCCATTTATCTCTCGACCCCTTTGCCTCTCCACCCCCTACATTCCTGATGAAGAGCTTATGCTCAGAACGTCAACTTGCCTCCTTCTTGGATGCTTTTCCAGCACCACACTTTTTGACTCTGATACAAATGTGATTGGTGGTCAAGAAGGCAAATGGTATGTTGGCATTTTTAAAGAGAGGATTTGAGTACAGAAGCAGGATGTCTTGCTGCAATTATACAGGGCCTTGGTGAGACCAAATCCAGAAATATTGAGTTCTGTTTTGGTCTCCCTGTTTGAGGAAAGATATTCATGATAAAAAGGGGATGCAATGAGGTTTTACCAAATTGATTCCTGGGATGGCAGGATTGATGCACAAAAAAGAGGTTGAATTGGTAAGGGTTATATTTGCTGGACTGAGGAGGTATCTCATAGAAACTGGTAAACTCTAACAGGACTGGAGAGAGGAACGATGTTCCAATGATGAGGAGCCCAGAACCTGGGATCACACTCTAAAGATACGGGGTAGACTGTTTAGGGCTGAGATGACAATGAATTCCTTCACCCAGACAGTGGTGAACCTGTGGAATTCACTACACTGAATCAGTCGAGGCCAAAACATTGTATGTTTGCAAGAAGGAGTTGGAAATAACATTTGGGGCTAAAGAGACCAAGGGTTATGGGAGAAAAGGAGGAACAGACTATTGAGCTAGATGATCAACCATGATCATAACAAATGGGGGAGCAGGTTCAAAGGGCTAAATGGCCTACACCTGCTCCTATTTTCTACGTTTCTATGTCCTTTATCTGAAGAAGATTTTTATTTCCTTCTATTTCTTGCCAATTTACATTCAGAATCAATTTTCTCCTTCATTTTGATTGGATACAGTCCCTATGTGCCCTTGATAACTATTGGTTCATTCTTTTGTTTGAGTTCTTATTTTAAACTGGAATAAAGCTTTGCTAAGCATTATGAAATATCAATTCAAATGTCTGCCACTGCTCATCTACTGACCTTCTCTTTTGTCTTTTTTTTTCCCCAAGCTATTTCAAACAACACTTTCTTCATACCTCTGAAATAACCTTTGCTAACCTAATAACCCAGCCCATGCCATGAAACAGTGTGCAGACTTGGTGCCTTCTCAATTAAACAAAAGCTTGGGAAACACTCTCCCTGATGCATTTGCCTTTTTCGAATTTAAACAAAAGCTTCACAGTCATTGTAACTTGCTGCATTCTCCATGGTAATGTATCAAACAACATCTACCTGCCAACTCATCAGTCCTTTGCTTCTCACCCAAGATTGGGAAACTGTTGGAGAAACTTCTGAAGGAGAGAGAATTAATATCCATTTGGAAAAGCATGAATGAATTAGGAGTAGTCAGCATAGCTTTATCAGAGGGAGGTCATGCCAAACAAATCTGTTAGAATATTTCAAAAACGTGATCAAAACTGTGGGGTATTGAGGGTTGAGGGAAGTTCAGTGGAAGTATTTTACCTGGATTTTAGCAAAGCGTTTGACAAGGTCCCATTTGGAATACTGATTGAAAAGGTTAACGCAGGTGGAATTCAGGGAAACTTGGTGAGATGGCCTAGAAATTGGCTTTGTAAGGGGACAAAAGGGGTTGTGGTAAAAGGTTGATTGAGTGACTGGAGGCTAGTGTACTGCGATGTACCACAAAGATCAGTACTGGGACCTTATTGGTCATAATATACATAAATGATATAGATGAAAATGTGGTGGAATCTTAAGCAAGTTTGCAGATGACACCAAGATTGGTAGGGTAGTTAACAGGGAAGATGATGGGTGTGCTTGCAAGAAAATATCAATGGGTTGATCAGATGGGCAGAGCAGTGATAAAAGGTATTGAACTCTGATAAGTGCGAGGTGATGCATTTTGGAAGAAGAAACAAGATGAGGGAATAATTAGAAGAACAGAGGGATCTTGGGGTAATTATTCACAAATCCCTGAAGTCAAAGGAGCGTTTGAATAAGATAGTTAAAAAGTGTATGGGATACTGTGTTGTCAGTGGGGGAGAACTTTGGGGCCAGCGACCATAATTCTATTAGATTTAAAATAATGATGGAAAAGGATAGACCAGATCTAAAAGCTAAAGTTCTAAATTTGAGAAAGGCCAATTTTGACGGTATTAGGCAAGAACTTTCAAAAGCTGATTGGGGGCAGATGTTCGCAAGTAAAGGGATGGCTGGAAAATGGGAAGCCTTCAGAAATGGTAGGTATAGGGAATGCTGGAAGACTGAAGAAATTGAGGGTTTGGTTAAGAAAAAGAAGGAAGCATATGTAAGGTATAGATGGGATAGATCAAGTGAATCCTTAGAACAGTATAAAGGAAGTAGGAGTATACTTAAGAAGGAAATCAGGAGGGCAAAAAGGGGACATGAGATAGCATTGCCAAATAGAATTAAGGAGAATCCAAAGAGTTTTTACAAATACATTAAGGACAAAAGGGTAACTAAGGAGAGAATAGGGCCTCTCAAAGATCAGCAAGGCAGCCTTTGTATGGAGATGCAGAAAATGGGGGAGATACTAAATGAGTATTTTGCATCAGTATTTACTGTGGAAAAGGAAATGGATGATATAGACTGTAGGGAAATAGATGGTGACATCTTGCAAAATGTCCATATTACAGAGGAGAAAGTGCTGGATGTCTTGAGACGGGTAAAGGTGGATAAATCCCCAGGATCTGATCAGGTGTACCTGAGAACTCTGTGGGAAGCTAGAAATGTGGTTGCTGGGCCTTGTGCTGAGATACTTGTATCACCGATAGTCACAGGTGAGGTGCCAGAAGACTGTAGGTTGGTTAATGTGGTGCCATTGTTTAAAAAGGGTGGTAAGGACAAGCCAGGGAATTATAGACCAGTGAGCTGGACGTCGGTGGTGGGCAAGTTGTTGGAGGGAATCCTGAGGGACAGGATGTACATGTATTTGGAAAGGCAAGGATTGATTAGGGATGTGCATGAGAAATCATGTCTCACAAATTTGATTGAGTTTTCTGACGAAGTGACAAAGAGGATTGATGAGGGCAGAGCAGTAGATGTGATTTATATGGACTTCAGTAAGTTCGACAAGGTTCCCCACAGGAGACTGGTTAGCAAGTTTAGATCTCACGGAATACAGGGAGAACTAGCCATTTGGATACAGAACTGGCTCAAAGGTAGAAGACAGAGGGTGGTGGTGGAGCATTGTTTTTCAGACTGGAGGCCTGTGACCAGTGGAGTGCCACAAGGATCGGTGCTGGGTCCTCTACTTTTTGTCATTTACCATAAATGATTTGGATGCGAGCATAAGAGGTACAGTTAGTAAGTTTGCAGATAACACCAAAGTTGGAGGTGCAGTGGACAACGAAGAGGGTTACCTCAGATTATAACAGGATCAGGACCAGTTGGGCCAGTGGGCTGAGAAGTGGCAGATGGAGTGTAAATCAGATAAATGCGAGGTGCTGCATTTTGGGAAAGCAAATCTTAGCAGGACTTATACACTTAATGGTAAGGTCCTAGGGCGTGTTGCTGAACAAAGAGACCTTGGAGTGCAGGTTCTTAGCTCTTTGAAAGTGCAGTCACAGGTTGATAGGATAGTGAAGAAGGTGTTTGGTATGCTTTCCTTTATTGGTCAGAGTATTGAGTACAGGAGTTGGGAGGTCATGTTGCGGCTGTACAGGACATTGGTTAGGCCACTGTTGGAACATTGCGTGCAATTCTAGTCTCCTTCCTATCGGAAAGATGTTGTGAAACATGAAAGAGTTCAGAAAAGATTTACAAGGATGTTGCCAGAATTGGAGGATTTGAGTTATAGGGAGAGGCTAAACAGGCTGGGGCTGTTTTCCCTGGAGCATCGGAGGCTGATGAGTGATCTTATAGAGGTTTACAAAATCATGAAGGGCATGGATAGGGTAAATAGACAAAGTCTTTTCCCTGGGATCGGGGAGTCCAGAACTAGAGTGCATAGGTTTAAGGTGAGAGATGAAAGATATAAAAGAAATCTATGTGGCAACTTTTTCACACAGAGGGTGGTACGTGTATGGAATGAGCTGCCAGAGAATGTGGTGGAGGCTGGTACATTTGCAATATTTAAGAGGCATTTGGATGGGTATATGAATAGGAAGGGTTTGGAGAGATATGGGCCAGGTGCTGGCAGGTGGGACTAGATTGGGTTGGGATATCTGGTCGGCATGGACGTGTTGGACCGAAGGGTCTGTTTCCATGCTGTACATCTCTATGACTCTATGATAGACTCGATAAGCTAGGATTGGTTTCTTTCAAGCAGAGAAAGACTGGGTGCAGTGGGGGGATCATGATTGAGGTGTATAGGTTTAAGAGGGGAAAGGACAAGGTGAACAGCGAGGTGCTCTTTCCCTTTGTTGTGGGGTCAATCATGAAGGGGCATAGTTTTAGGGTAAGGGGCAGGAAATTCAGAGAGGATAGGAAGAAAAACCGTTTTACTCAGAGGGTGATGGTAATCTGGGATGCACTGCCTGGAAACATTGTGGAGGCTAGAAACTTAACAACCTTTAAAAAATATTTGGATGAGCACTTGAACTGTTATAACATTCAAGGATATGGGACAAGTGCAGGAAATTGGGATTAGCACACCTTTTATTGTAGTTTTTGTTGGTGGAGACTCAATGAGCTGAAGGGCCTTTTCTGTGCTGTATGACTCTGTGGCTCAATATAAATTATTGCTCCCTTAGAAATTTGGTATTCCTACATCTCTCCTGTTGATTGTAAGACAAAAACCTTTGACAGCATGTCTTTTTTTCACAATACTCAATTTCTATACAACCAAGTGACTATCAAAAAAATTGTGCAAGAAAGTGGATCTTGTGCTCACATTTAGTTCAAACTCATCCCTAAGAATACTCAAAGAGCAACCTGAGAATCCAGAGTACTGAATTTCTCTATTCCACAACAAACTTTTTCTTTCAATCACATTCCATTTATCCTTATTTAAGGCATCAAATATGAAGTACTAATAGACCATGATATACTCCAAATTAAGGACTCAATCTCCGCTGCATGTGCATCCTCAAATTCCTTGTATATCCAAATTTTTGTTCCTGCCAATTCCATGTTCAACTGTCAATCTCTGCATCACAGCTGCTCCATGAGAGACTGAGAATCCAAACTGAGGGCGAGTGGTAAAATGCTTCATTCACAACACAGTTTACTTAAATGATGAGATGTTAGGCAAGGCGAAACATCTATAGAGTGCTTCCCAATTCTAAGCTCAGCTTCTCCTGCTAACAAGAGTGTTTTTTAAATTTAATTCCAGATGATTCACCATTTTCTTCTCTACTCTTCTTCTCTTTTGAAACCTTGTGCATGTGCTTAATCACCCATCAGGCAGTCTTTTATGATATTTTTTGGCTTCTGCATTTACATTATCCCAAGCTTCAAATTGTTCAGAATGTTACAGCCTCATATAAAATTAAAACATAAGTCCTATTATAACTCATTTTCACTGACTTCCGGAATTGTGACCAAAATTCTATCACTACCTTGCTTCCCACTTGCTCAGTTCCAAATCTATGTTTCTCTGCATACCATTTATTTCCTTTCTTGCCCTCTGGGCACCTTCATTTTTTTGCTCTTTACACATTATCCTTGTGAAATGCTCAGAGACTTTGTGTGTGTGATCTGTACTATACAAATATCAGTTGTTTTCAAATATCATTCTCTTACTTACTTCTGAACATTCTTTTGTGATTCTTCCAACTGTTTACGCAACTCTTGTACATGTTTATTTGAATCCATGTGATCCTGAAATAAAAATTTAAAGATTTTTTTCTTAAATCATGAAAGTATAATTTTCAATAAATAACTTCAGTTGATGGATTCTCATTCCTCATTATTCATCTCAATAACATCCTCTTTCAAGCAGGAAGAGGGGTGGGAGCATCCTAAACTGTGCTTCATGTATTAGATAGCTGGAAACTTGTTTTAATTAGAGGCGTAAAATTAATGTCTCCCTGCAAGATAGCTACTTTACACTCATTAACTGGACAATGTTGATTGAGTTCACTTGATGCAATATACAGCAAATTATAGTTCAGGCTTGAGGATTTGGTGAAGTGTAAAGATATTATTTTAATATGAATACAAATGGACTATGTTCAAAATATATCAACAATTTCATTCTCTACAATACTCCCTCAATAGTTTCCCTGCAATGAAGGTCAATGCAAATTCGAAGAATAGCACCTCGTCTTTCGATTAGACACTAATGGCCTTCTGGATGTAAAGCTGTGTTGAACAAGTTCTCTCCACATCGTATTTCTCTTTCTTTGCAAGTTTCAGTTTTTCTCTTGTTTTTGCTTTTCAGCAGCATGCAAGATGTTTTCTCGGCATCTTCTCTTCCCCCTGTTTCTTTGTTTGCCTCATCGCCACTTCTTTCAGCCTGCAGCTCTGTCATTAAACCTCTTCCGTCTTCCCTTTTGCTCTGCTTTCTATCCTCCCCACTTCCACTTCCTTAAATCCTATTGCATTTCCAGTTCTCATGAAAGATTAAATATTAACTCTGATCCTCTCTTTCTGAATTTGGCCTTTCAACTAGACTCATTAAATCCAACATGTTATGTCGATTAGACCATCACTTGAGTGCCACACAGATCACAACAACGAACATGACCATTTACTTTGAGTTGCTTTGAGTTTATGTGATGATATAACTTCCAGCAAACCACTACAACATTAAAAAACAAGGTAGTGACCTCTGAAAATGAATGGTTAGCTATCTTGCTCAGTGGGATATTAGTAAATGTCAGCATAACCACGCTAACTTCTGTACAAACATTTGCTAAATATACACAGTCCAGACTGATCGGTATAAAGGTAAAACAGAGTACACAAGAGATTTAAATTCAGAAAAAAATGTTTGAACTGAAAGTAGGGGACACGAGCGTAACTGCCCTTGACATCAATGTCCATTATGAGATTTTACTGATGAGCAACTCCAAATTCGCAGCAAAGTGGTTGGCTTTTGCCTGCCCTCTGAAGTGCTATAGGGAGCAAAACAATTCAAAGACAATTAGGGATGGGCAATAAGTACCCAGTCTTGCTGGTGATGCCCATACCCCATAAGTGAATAAAAATAACCAAAGGCAACATTTAGCCAAATGTGCCATCAAAGAGCTGCAGCAAAATGGGAATTCATATGGCAACTTCATTGGTTGAAAGGAGGTGAGTTGTGGTTGTTGGAGGTCAGTCATTTCAGCTCGAAGACATCTCTGCATGAGTTTCCTTAGGATAGTGTTCTCGGCCCATCAACTTCTGTTGCTTCATCTGTAACAGGCTTCCCTCCATGATAAGATTAGTTCGCTGATGATTGCATAATGTTCAACACTCAATTTGCGCTTCCTCAGACACTGAAACAAACACTTTAAAACCTGGTTTTAAAGGTAATATCCAGGTTTTAGCTGACAAGTGGCAAGTAGCATTTGTGCAATATAATTTACAGACAATGACCATGTCCGGGAAGAGAAAATCAAATCATCATTCCTTGACATTCAATGGCATTGCTTTTGCTGAACCGCCCCCACCCTGCCAATATCCTGAAGGCTGGGGGGTTACCATTGAGCAAAAGCTGAACTGGACTAGCCATAGAAACAAAATATCTAATAGTCCAGGTCAAAGGCTAGGAATATTGCAGTGAGTAAGTCACTTCCTGACTCTCCAAAGCCTGTCCACCATCTACAAGGCACAAGTCAGGAGTTTGATGGAATACTCCACACTTTTCTGGATGATTGCAGCCCCATCAATACTCATGAAGCTTGGCATCATCCAGAAAAAAAAAGCAGCCTATTTATGTGCCACCACATTCATAAACATTCACTCCTTCCATCATCCATGCACAGTCACAGCAAAATGTACCAACTATAAGATGCACTGCAGGAATTTGGCAAGGATCTCTAGACAGCACCTTTTAAACTCACAACTACCATCAAATAAAGGGACAAGGGCACCACCACTGCAAGTTCTCATCAAGCTAACTCATCATCCTGACTTTAAAATATATCATTGTTCCTTCAGTAATCCTGGAATTCCCATCCTAATGGCAATTAGGTCAACCTACAGCACATAGATTACAGCAATTCACTACCTTCCCAAGGGCAACTAGGGATTGACAATAAATGCCCAAATAACTAGACCTACATCCCGTGAACGAATAAAAGAATAAAGAAATTAATTCTATCACAAAGCAATTCATGGCTGAATTTTAAGACCTATTCTGTACAGCACTCAAAGCATCAGGGATCATTTGTATGGATCCTGGAAAAACAGATACCTGGTTACTTGTAAAAAATCAGTTTGATTGTAATAAAAGCAATATTAACAACACATATTAGCCTCTCAGTCTGGAGGACAAGAAGACTCAATACACAGGCATATGATCCAGCAAAGAAAGAATCCTGCTTAAAATCCACTTAACAGGCTAAAACGTGGGATGACTTTTTACCAACCAATGTGAAGAACCAAATCAGATCCTCAGTATAGCAGTTTGGCTGTACCTGTAGTGATGCAAAGCCAATAACATACTGACAGCAATAAATCATTGAATTTCATCATTAGACACTTCCACTCCTATTTCTTAACATGGCACTAAAGTGAATTAGTAGGCCTGCAATGTTTCAAACCTCTATTAAAAGATCCAAGTTTAGCAGTAAATCGTTGGACTATTTAGAAATGCTATCTCTGTTGAAAACACTTTCTTCATTTGCATGTGTGTCTGACATATCTGAGTGGGTGGTATTGGTTGTTGTGAAATAAACATCTATTCTCTCTTTTACTTTAAACTTTTAAGAAAACGTCTTTCATCAGTGTTTTAGAGTCACAAAACTCAATTGAGTCAAAACACTTCTTTAAAACAGGAGAAATCATCTGAAAATTTCTCCCCATGACCCATAGCATAATAAACAGTTATAAGATCATTGATTCATTCATCACTGTCACAGCATCAAAGGGAGTGCTGCAGAAGAATACATTGTTCATCCTTGTCCATATTGCAGAACACTCTCTGTCCAAGCCAAGGCTGCAATTCCTTTTCAGGGATGTCTCCATCAAACTCATTTTCATTCCGTCCTCATACCAGCACTTTACTTGTTTTCATTCATTCTTGGGATGTGCGTGTCTCTGGTAAAATGAATGCTTATTACTTGGCTTCCCAAACTGTGAGTTGTGATCCAATTAGTCACAAGATGTGATTTTAGGGTCATGAGGTCAGAAGCAGCAATAGCTGCCACTGAGCACAATCTGATTTCTGACAACTACAAAGCCCCTTTAAATGTTTGTGGATTGTTATTGTGAGTATTGGCTAATGAACTGATTGCTGAGGCCCAATTGTGCCAAAGCAAATCTATGAATAGGTGAGTGTGCTTATTTTTAACTGTAGAATTCCTACCTTGCTATCAAATTCTTCCTGCTTGATCCCTCCTCATGCTCCTCAACATCTTTTCTATGCCCCAATTTATAACCTGAGATAATATAAAATCTCAGCATCAAAATTGGGTCACACTGGGACATGTTTGGGAAACAGTGGCTTATTGCTCGTTGCATGTTGTGTTGCGAATGTGGTGTGAGTCCAAATGAGTAGTGATTAGAGAAGGTAGTTAATGGGTGCCCAATTTGGAGTCACAAACAGGCCAAATCAGGTAAGAATTCGACATTTGATTCCAATAATGATATTACTAAAATAACTCAGCTTTCACAAAAGTCAAGAGCTTCGTAGTCACTTTAATTGATATCCATTTCTCATTTCTAGAACATGTTTAAATGAATTTAATTCTTGAAACTATGCTCAGATTTAAATTGTCTCCCAAACTTTACTAGTTCGAAGTCTTTGCTGACTTTGTACCAGTTTTCAGTAGCAAAATGGCCATCTTGGCACTCAAAATGGTGAACAAGCGACATGTGCTCATTATGCACCAAAAATGGGGCCGCCAGTCAAACTCGCAGGGGGACACAAAGATCCAAGAAACTAGACTGAAGGAGGATTGGACCATTTACAAATGTAAAGAGGAGCTGAGTAACAATTTGACTTTCTCTTCTCAAAATATGACTACACTGAATATGTTTCCATCCAGGGAAATGTGGTCTATGTGTATTATGATTGATGGTCCTTAAGGGGTTTGTGGTATTAAGCTTTAGAAACTTTATCAAAAATGGTCTGGGAGGAACAGGAGCCTATTGAAGTTCATTGCATGTCTGAAGACTGTTTCAGGCCACCACTTGATGCCATCCCAACTATTTCTCCGACTCCATTGACTTCCCCTGTCAAGATCATTTTCTTCTACCTGATCACTTCAAGCCTCCTGATTGTTCCCTTTCTCGACACCTACTCAAAGTTTTCTACCATCCTCCCTTCCCCAACCCTCTTGCTCAGGAATAACTCTGGTAAGGTTACAGGTCAAAATTGAAACCCTGTTCTCCACTAAGCTTCCTGAGGTTACCCAGAAGTTGGCCCATGCACATACACTCAAAAATTCAAGATCACATAAACTCAAGTTTAATCTTCTCATAAGAAGCTCCTAAAATATTTCTGGTAAGACGGCAGTGGAGTAGGATTTCTGAGTGCTGGGCTTGTCTGCGCCATGCAATTCTCTTTTCATTTCTTTTCTCTTTTTGTTCCCTCTTCTTTCACTTTTTTTCTCTTCTATTTTGTTTTACTCACTTCTAGATGAAGAGCTCAGTGATGGTGATGGTATCGGCAGTGGTAAGTGGGCTCATCAGTGCACTCATGGTGGTGACGATGGAGGCCAGTTTGGGTTCCTGTCGGCTTCTGCATCGTTGAGGCAGTCCTAGCACCAACTCTTGCCTCCTGTGGTGGAGGTGAGTTTGGTTTCTGGTGACATCTGCATCCAGTGTAGATTCATGGAGGCAGTGACAGAGGTGAGTTTTGGCCCAGTGTGAGACCCAGTGGCATCAGCAATGGCTGCATTGGTGAGGTGGGACCAAAGCAGAGTCATGGAGTGGCAGAGTCGAGTTTGGGCCAGAGCGGTATCCAGCAGCATTAATCGTGTCTGCATTACCAAGGTCCAGTGAGGATCTATAGTGGCAAGGACATCAATGGAAGCAAGATGGCGCTGAACAGTGGCAACTTTCATTCCAGCGGTGGCAGCGTAGAGAAGGGGCCTCATGCCTGGCCACCAGGCCCATGGCCCATGATGGAACACTTAGCAAGAAGGAGTGTAAAGTTGGATAATTTCTTTATTCCTTCATTTTTCCTCATTCATATTTTATAGTTTGGTTTATTTTCTGCGTTTCAAGATGGATCTGGAGAGTGACAATGCTACATAATACTTTCTACTGTATTTTGCAACAAATGCATGATAATAAATAAATAAAACTTATAAAAATAGCACTTGGGTCTTTAGCTTTGATCTTACTCAACAAGAATCAGTTAAACATTTTATTACAAACACAATTGTTCCTAAGATGAAGGGCCTTAACATTTAAGATTTTCAAATGAAGATCAGTGGCCTTTATTTAAAAAGTGACCCTTCATATGCACAATTCTTTGAACACGGACAAATAACTAACTGGAAAAAAATTAAATGAATTCACATTATGAACTGTATTTTTCGTATTCATATTGTCATGCTGTAATCACCTCTGGGCATCAACAATACAGATGCCTTAAGTTAGTGAAGTAAAATTGTAATAATAATACAGATTCACATCACAGCAGCATTGCATCAATAAAATAAAACAACAGCTTCTGTCAGCTCTTGTGGCTATGTTAATTATCCGTTTTGTATTTAATAAAAAGGACAAAAAGGGAAAGAACAAACCAGCAAAAAAAAACACTATGGGTACGTACTGGTTAAAAAGAAATAAGGAGCAAGAATCATCAAACTATGATGCATCTATTATGAAAGAAAACTAATTAGCGTAACTTTATTTACAATGTTTTATAAAATGGAACAGACATAAATTATCATGGGTAAAAGAAAATATTTAAAATTTGAATTTTTTTTTTGACATTTAGAATATTCTCAAGAGCTTTAAAGCCTTCATTAAAAATAAAATGTCAACACTAACCAGCATAGGTAACACTGTGACCTGCCTAGGTATTTCCTAATGCTGATAAAGTGGCCTGAGTTTTCTCTTTTTCAAATAAAAATACACTTGAATTCTATAGCTTTCCAGGAGTGTTTCAATCCCTGGGTAATGGCCGTTGTTTTGCACAGTGCTTACTCTGAAGTCTGTAGGTCTTTTGTGAAATGAGCACTTGAGTGCTCCAGACCTTCGATCTCCCGCTGACAAAACGTCACCCACTCTTAAATGTCAAAATAATTTTATCACAGAAGTAATATGATCATACACCTGAATAATTTCTATAAATAAAAAAGAGGCAAAGAAGCATTCAATGCCTCGCATTTGTTTCGTTATTTAAAAGTTATTTGGTCCAATCTCCTGCACCATCCCATGCAATGCAGCACTAGCGAACACATGAGGGAGCAACGTCTAGAAAGATTTGTTGGTAAGATCAGATGAAGTAACTAGAGTCGAAGACACTTGTGTAGAGCACTATCACTGGAATGGTAGTCTGAAAAGCCTACTCAGCAGTAAGTTCTGTGTAAATCTACTTAGACGAGTTGCATGCTCCCATGTCTTTTGCTGGTACTGCTCCAAACTGTTTCTTAAGAACCATGAGAAATTATGATTCACCTAATTAGTAATTTTTATTCAATCGTACAAGAAATCTTGCTCCCTGCTTGCACTATTCCATTCAGAAACTCACCATACTGAAGAACTATATTACGGTTCAGTGCACCAATATATTAATGCATTCCATAGGAACTCTACAAGATTAGAGCTTTCAATAGAAAAGAGCGAAAAGAAGACTTTTATGAAAACATGTTTTAAGGGCAAAGTTCAATTCCAGAAACATATAAACGAATCGCGAAGGCTTTTGTGGGATTAACTTTAAGTGAGGAATTGGCAATGGGAAAGCAAATGGGATTTAAAGTAAACAAATCTCAGGACCCGATGGCTTCTAACAGAGAGAATTAAAATAGATAAAGGGGAACAAATTGCAGATGCATCAATTTTTCAAAGCTCTTTAAATTCAGGAGATTACATCAGCAGTATTCCATGGGATGAAGGACCCCGCCGAGCTGTATCTCATCAAACTTACTTCATATCTCATAAATACTTACTCAAACCTTATGGCATCCCTCTCATCTACCCCCATCTTACCACATGGTGTTCCTGAGACATCTTGCCACTTGCGATAACCTGGAATTGATCAGCATCCCTGGCACTCTTGCCATCCTTAAAAGGCTGTTGTGCACCTGGACAAGTATCGTCAGTCAGGAGCCCTGCATAGTTTCTGATATTTGCGCCAGGTATGGCAAAAAAGGGATATTCGGCAGCCACTTTAGGGACAGAGGCCTGGACAATATGTGATGGATGCTCAAGAGGTCCTTTTCCCCAAAGACAAGCAGAGAAGACCATGACTCTAGAGCATGCCAATCTGGTCCAAGATTTTCACCTGGGTTAAAGCACACTCCTCCATCTGAGGAATGTATCACAGTATATAAAGATGGTAAATTACCTTCTCTAATCCATCAGCTTATGTACCGCCATCTTCTCTCTGATACCTGACATACACTCTATCTCTGCTACTGTACCCATCCCCCAGCCAGGGTCATATTCTACCAGTCTCACTATTACCTCAACATCTTCGCTCGCTCTCATGCACCTCAAAACCAACATCATTACGTATGCCTTCTGTGTACCTACTCACTCACTCAGGACATTACCCCCAAAATAACAACAGTGCCACCCATTTTCATCCTCCTTAATTTTGCTTCTGTCCCATTTCAGGAGGAAAACAGCCCACTTAGTGAATCAAGATGAGCAGTGTCAAGATTAGAGTGGTGCTGAAAAAGCACAGCAAGTCAGGCAGCATCCGAGGAGCAGGAAAAATCGAGGTTTCGGGCAAAAGTCTTTCATTTCTGTTGAAGAGTTTTTGCCCGAAATGTTGATTTTTCCTGCTCCTCGGATGCTGCCTGACCTGCTGCACTTTTCCAACACCACTCTAATCTTGATTCTAATCTCCAGCATCTGCAGTACCCACTCTGCCAAGATGAGAAGTGGGCTGTCCAATATTTGGCCCCTTATCTTTTATGTGGAGAGCATCCTGACTCTGACTGCCCAAAGCAGCTGACTGACTGGTATCAGAGCATGCCCTTGACATACTAGCTGGGACCCATGAGTGAAGGCTGTTTCCCCCAACTGACTCAGGACTACTGATAAACTACAACAAGCTTCATGACTTCTTACCTGTGCCAAATGGCATGATAATGCAGAAATACTATGAGCCTAGTAATTCCTGGCTGAGCGGACAAACCACAAAAAGACAAGCAGGGATGCTGCGAGTATCCTAGGCTCAAAATGAAAGACAGCTCGCAAATAGACTGGTGACGTAGCCAGATCCAGTCCATGAGCTGGTTGCAAGTCCCTGAACATAAAATGGCTTTGCTGCTGCATTACAAAGACACTCACTGATGCAACACAAGGTACAGCATTGAAATGCAGAAGTGTGTTGGAGGTGTACCATGAGAGTTGTTAGAGGCTGTCAGATGTTGACACCTATGTTCGTGAAGATCAGATTGCCCATACAGCATACAATGTGCTTCTCTCAGTCTTCTATGATCAAGCCAGTTTTGAATCCATCAAGCGAGCTCACCCTGGATTCCATGAGACTCTACCTTTTGTACCAGCCTGCCATATCAAATGCCTTGCTAAAGTCCATGTAGACAACATCACTGCCCTTCCCTCATGAATCATTCTTGTCACCTCCTCAAAACACTCAATCAAATTAATAAGATGACTTTCCCCCATAAACCCATGCTGCCTATCACTAACAAATCCATTCACTTCCAAATATGAATAAATCCTGTCTCTCAGTGTCTTCTCGAAAGCTTTTCCACCACTGACATCAGGCTCATTGGCTTGTATTACCTAGATTATTGCTGTTTGCCTTCTTTAAGAAATGAACAGCACTGGCCATTTTCCAGTCCTCTAGAACCTCACTTGAGGCCAAAGAGGATATCTGTTAAGGTTTCAGCTACTTCCACCTCCTTGTCTCCAACAATATCCTGGGATTGATCCCATCTGGCTCTGGAGACTTGTCTACCTTCATTTATTTTTCATTAGATTCCCTACAGTATAGAAATAGGCCCCTCGGCCCAACAAGTCCACACCGACCCTCCGAAGAGCAACCCTCCCAGACCCTATACTTACCCCTGAATAATGCACTTAACACTATGGACAATTTAGAATGGCCAATTCACCTGACCTGCACATCTTTGGATTGTGGGAGGAAATGAGAGCATCCAGCAGAAACCCAGACACAGGGAGAATGTGCAAACTCCACACAGACAGTTGCCCGAGACAGGAATTGAATCTGGGTCCCTGGTGCTGTGAGGGAGCAGTGCTAGTCACTGAACCACCGTGCCACCCATGGCAAGACATCCAACACTTCCTCCTTCATTATGTTGACTTGCCCAACAGTATTCATACACCTTTACGTAACCTCAACATCCCTCATGTCCCTTTCTTTGGTAAAAACTGATGTAAAGTACTCATTAAGAATCTCACCCATTTCATGTGGTTCCACACATAACCTCACTCATTTATCCTTCAGTGGGCCTACTCTTTCCTCAGCTACCCTCTTGCTCCTAATATATAACCAAAATGTCTTGGGATTCTCCTTAATCCTGCTGGCGAAGGACATTTCATAGCCTCTATTAACCCTCCTAATTCCCCATTTCAGTTCCTTCCTATTTTCTCTGTATTCTTCAAAGACTTCATCTGTTATTAATTGCCTAGAGCAGAGATATGCTTCCTTTTTTTTGATGAGCTGATCATTTCCCTGTCATCCAAGGTTCGTGAATCCGGCCATTCCTATCCGTCATCTTCACAGGAACATGCCTGTGAAAATCAACTGGTCTTGAAAAGATTCCCATATGTCAAATGTGAATTTACCCTCAAACAGCCACTCCCAATCCACATTATATAATTCTTACTTAATTCAGTTAAAGTTGACCTTCCCCCAATTTAACACTTTCATCTGAGGTTCACACTTGTCCTTATCCATTAGTATCCAAGTATTTATGGAGTTATGGTCACCATTCCCAAAATACTTGGATCACTTGGCTGGGCTCATTTCCCAATACCAGGTCTAGTATGCCCCCCTACCTTGTTGGACTATCCACATACTGTTTCATAAAACCCTCCTGCTCACACTTAACAAAATGCACCCATTCAAACCCCGTCACTAAGGTAGTCCCAGTTAACATAAAGGAAGTTAAAATCACCTACCACAACAGCTTTGTTATTTTCGCATCATTCCAGAATCTGACTACATATTTCTTCCTTTATCTCCTGCTGGTAGCTGGTAGGTCTGTTGTACAATTCCTGCATTGTGATTGCACCCTTCCTATTTCTGAGAACCACCCATAATGTCTTGCTGCAAGAGCTCTCCAGGGTGTCCTCCCTCAACTCAGCTGCAATAGGCTCCCTAACCAGTAACAGGAGAATCGACAGTTCGGGCATAAGCCCTTCTTCAGGAATGAGGAAAGTTTGTCCAGCAGGCTTAGATAAAAGGTAGGGAGGAGGGACTTAGGGGAAGGGCGTTGGAAAAGTGATAGGTGGAAAGAGGTCAAGGTGAGGGTGATAGGTCAGACTGGGGTGGGGGCGGAGAGGTCGGGAAGAAGATTGCAGGTTAGGAAGGCGGTGCTGAATTTGATAGACACTACATGGGTTCATGAAGGGCAGGTTGTGCTTAACAAATCTTTTGGAATTCTATGAAGACATTATGAGCAAGGTAGACAATGGGGACCCAGTGGATGTTGTGTACCTAGATTTCCAAAAGGTCTTTGACAATGTGCTGCACAAGAAGCTGCTGCATAAGATAAGGATGCATGGCGTTACGGGTAAAGTCTTAGCATGGATAGAGGATTGGTTGACTATTGGTCGGAATAGGTTGGAATTTAGAAGAATGAGGGGGGATCTTATGGAAACAAATAAAATTATGAAGGGGATAGAAGTAGGAAGGATGTTTTCAGTGGCAGGTGAAACTGGGACAAGAGGACATAGCCTCAAGATTAGAGGGAGCAGATTTACGACTGATTGGAAAGGAACTTCTTCACCCAGAGGGTTGTTAATCCATAGAATTCCCTGCCCAGTGAAGTAATTGATGCTACTTCAGTAAACATTTTTAAAGCTAAGGTAGAATCTTTTGAACAATAAAAAATTTAAGGGATACAGTGAGAGCGCAGTAAGTGGAGCCGAGTCCATGAAAAGATCAACCATGAATTTATTGAATGGCAGAGCAGGACCGAAGGGCCGATGGATGACTTCTGCTCCTAGGTCTTATCTTCTAAATGGGCTGAAAAAATAGCAAATGGAGTTCAATCTGGATAAATGCGAGGTATTGCAATTTGGGACAACAAACAAGGGTACGGTTTTTACAATTTCAGCACCGCCTTCCTAACCTGCAATCTTCTTCCTGACCTCTCCGCCCCCCCCCCAGTCTGACCTATCACCCTCACCTTGACCTCTTTCCACCTATCACATTTCCGACACCCCTCCCCTAAGTCCCTCCTCCCTACCTTTTATCTTAGCCTGCTGGACAAACTTTCCTCATTCCTGAAGAAGGGCTTATGCCCGAAACGTCGATTCTCCTGTTCCCTGGATGCTGCCTGACCTGCTGCGCTTTTCCAGCAACACATTTTCAGCTCTGATCTCCAGCATCTGCAGACCTCACTTTCTCCCTAACCAGTAATACAACTTCCCCACCTCTTTTGCTTCCTCCTCTGTTTTGTCTAAAACATTGATATCCTGGAATGTTATGTTGCCAATCCTGTCCCTTTTTCAACCACGTCTTTGTGACAGCAATATCATAATTGCGTGCATTAATCCAGGCTCTAAGTTCATCCATCTAACCTGTTAAACTTCTTGCATTGAAGTAAATTCAGTCCAAATCGCCAATTCCACTGAGCTCAGCAATGTCTCCCTAACTGCCCTTCCTCTTAGTTATGTTTGCCTTAGTCTCAAACTCTTCCCCAGTCTCTACACTTATTGACTTGCTGCTCTGTTTTTCACCCCACTGCCACACAAAAAAATCATCACTGCCCAGTAAGAAACACCACACTGTTCACCAAATGCATAGAAAATGAAATAATTTGTTTCTGATATCGACAAAGGTCTCATCGGAATCCTCATGCACTTCTGCCACAAATATGACCGTAGCTTGTGGCACACAGGCCTCTAAACGATTTTGCCCACAGATTTTGGGTAGAAAAAGGAGCAGGTGCCTCTTCTGTTTAGATTTGCCAGAGGTCAATCTTGACCACTGATAGTTAGACAGGTCTTAGACACAGTATAGACAAAGATGGGTTGGTGGCAGGAAACCACCTCAAAGAAACAGGTGGCTTAGTGGTTAGCACTGCTGCCTCACAGCGCCAGGAACCTGGATTCAATTCCAGCCTTGGGTGACTGTCTGTGTGGAGTTTGCACATTCTCCCTGTATCTGCATGGGTTTCCTCCCACAGTCCAAAGATATGCAGGTTAGGGGAATTGGTAATGCAAAAATTGCCCATAGTGTTAAGGGATGTGTAGGTTAGGTGCATAGTCAGGGGAAATGTAGAATAATAATGTAGATGAATGGGTGTGGGTGGGTTACTGTTCATAGGGACTTGTTGTGCCAAATGGTCTGTTTCCGCACTACTGATTCTATAAAAACCTTTACCCTCTGCTGAGTTGCCAGCACGATGTACCAGAAGTAGGGCAAATGCAATGTTAGAATTCATTTCAAGAGGTCTAGAATAAAAAAAAACAGGGATTACTGCTGAGGCTGTATAAAGTTCTGGTCAGACTACATTTGGAATATTGTGAGCAGTTTTGTGCTCATGGATGTTCTGGCCTCGGAGGGTGTCCAGAAGAGGCTTACATGAATCCTGGAGATGAAGGGTTTGGAATTTGAGAAGTGGTTAGGACTCTGGGTCTACACTCAATGAAGTTTAGAAGAATGAGGAGGGATCTCATTGAAACTTACAGAATACTCAGAGACCTGGATACAGTGGATGTGGAGAACATGGTTTCATTACAAAGACAGACTGGAACTGAGGGCACAGACTCAGAGCGAAGGGATATCTTTTTTTTTGAGATGAAGAGGAATATCTTCAGCCAGAATGTGGTGAATTTGTCAAACTCATTGCCACAGAAGACTACGGAGGCCAAGAGTATTTAAGATAGAGATAGTTGAGTTCTTGATTAGTAGAGGGATCAAGGGTTACAGTGAGAAGACAGGACAACAAGGTTGAGAAACATATCAGTCATGAATGAATGGTGGAGGAAATTTGATGGGCTGAATGGCATAATTCTGCTCCTATATCTTATAGTCTTATGGTTTATATACCACAATGAAATCCTTTAAAGATGAACCTTTATTAAGCTGATGAGTTGAAATGTTCATCAGAAGATATGACTGAGGAAAGGAAATGGAGTTGGAAAAATCACACTTCAGTTCTGAGAATAACCGTCTGAGTTTCTCGTCTATCTCACCATTTCATGACGCTTACAACTCACCATTTGCCTGATTTCAAGTCCTATGCCAATCACTCCATCCTTTGCCTACACAATAGCAGCTGTGCTCTTAGTTCCTAATTCTCAATCTGTGGAATGCACACCCTAAATCCCAGCGGTCTTGCATTGCCCTTCTTGACGGCTATATTTAAAAGCCAAGTTTAACTAAATTTTTGGTTACTGTCTTCCTCTAATTTTTCTTTTGTTGACTTAGTTTCTATTAAGTACCAGTGGTTTGCTTCTATGCTGAAACTTGTGAATGCATAATAAGAGTTTCAATTCCTGCTAGAATTTCTTATCTAGTGGAAAGTCATATTGATAAGAATCATGTGAAGCTGTTGAACATACTAAACATTAAAAGCTATTATAAATCAATTTTTAGTCTTTTTACATATGAATTATTTATATTGTTTTTCCAGCTTTTTTCTTCAAATAGTTATTTAACATTGGTGCATAAATGTAATTAAATGTTGGTCTTCATTGTATGACAAAATTTGTTTAACAATGTTATAGTCACAAAATAAGCAGAAGTAAACATCCTATATCAGATTTTAATTTAAAACTTGCTTATTTATAAACTGTAAATCAGTCATTTCATTTTATTAAATGTATGGGTAAACAAATGTAGAGTAATGATGAATAAACATTTCAAGCTAAACTGGCCCATAATCAAACACAGTAACATTGAACAAAATCCTGTGCTTATATAACACATTTAATATTGAAAAATTACATAGGATCTGCATCATAGAAACAGGTCTGAAATAACTCCCAACACCAAGTCATCCTTGATTTACAGCTGGAAAGTCCTTTACACTGATCCAGTTCCCTCAGAGCCAGCTCTCAGAGTGAATGGAACCCCTGATACTCCTGTTTAAATCTGTCAGCCAAGGCTCCATGACTGGATCACATTAACAGCCTCAATCAGGGAACCCATACTCTATGAGGTCCACCTGGCTGACCTCATTATTATCACAACAAGATCATTGAGCCTAATCAAACTATGCCAGTTTTTGTTTGGAGAGTAACAGAACAGGTAAATAATTCCAAGGAATTCACAAAATCGTTGTGAACAACATTTGATACTAACCCACTGAAGGAGTCAAAAGATTTGGTCAAACAAGCATTAAGATTTGTTTCAAGCAAGCATCTGAATAGAGGAAAGAGAAGCAGATAGTCTGAAAGGTTTCAGGTGAAAACTGCAGAGTTCATACCTTGGGACAGCCACTAATAATAGTGATTAAAACTAGGGATACCCAAGAAAAATGAAAAAGTACATTATTCTTTTGCCTAATAGAAATATTGAAAATCTGAACATTTAAGACAGTTGTATTAAATGGAAAGATACTATGATGAACAATTTTGATATTAAAATACAAGTGTAACATTCAGTCTACATTGATGTTGACATGCTGAGTGAAGCTCTGAAAGTCATTGGGAAGCTGGAGTTTAACTTTGCATTGTATTTACTGGGTTTTAAGTATCATTATTAAATAAAGTTTGTCATGGTTAAAACTGAATCAATATCTGATATTCAACCATATATGAAGGAAGGAAGGTGTTTGCACTTGATTAACCAAAGGACTGCTGTGAATGGGCAGTGGTAAATCACAGAAATCTCTGGGCTGGCAGTTTGATATTTTAAGGTGTGGGACTGAAGTAATCCATGTGACAATGGTTAGGAGACATCTCTCCCACTCCCACATATTCCATATGACTGTCCCCTATGGACTCACTTGTAAAAAGCAAATAATTAGCATTCAGTTCTGACAGAATCTGAAAGCTGAAACCCAAAGCAGAGAAAATAATATTTAGAGTTAAATTAATTGACAGAGAAGGAAAACTGTGATAAAATTACTTCAGAATGATTTCAGTACAAAACAGCTGTAATGGTCCTGTTGGAACAAAAATAACATTAGATAGAATTCAGGTGACATGAGAAAAATATTCCTTGCAAGCTAGAGATATTCAATTGTTCAGCCCTGAGGATCTAGAAATATAGAATACCTGCTTTGTGCATTGCTAATGGATTCCCTAAAAAAGAAAGTGTTTAAGCAGCAATAAATCTATCAATACTCGGGTGATTAATAAGATCATGTAATTCCTTGCACAGAACTTTGATCTGTGTATGGAAATAGCTGAAGGCTTCAAATTTGATCCTTTGAAAAGAAAAGCATCAGCTAATAATTTCCTTGGATGAGCACTCACTTCACAGATATAATTTTTGCATCCAAAATACCAATTCAGTTGCTTTCAGATTGGTGAAGAACATGGAACTATTAAAAACAGACACAGCAATGATACCTTGGCGAAAAGGAAGTAAAATTACTCTTGACAGAGTGAGGAAATCCTTATTTTGCAGCTCTACTAGATTGACATTGGATGCCTTTTTTTATAGATATTGGCTGGGAATTGGCTTGGCTTTCTTCCATTTACTTCCAAAGTCTAATAAAAGAGACTTAGAAAGGCTACTGAAATATCTGGTGATTATTTCATATATGTGCAGAATCAAACAAAATGGGTAATATTGATGTGCAATTATATTTCTGTTTCATTTTGCCATAGATCACAGTTTGAGGCTTTGGACCGCTATAAGTCATTCAAATAATCTGAATTTTGAATGCGCTGCTCCTATCAATTCTATTTACTGGAGAGAAAATTGGAGCACTAAATAAATTTAAACTGATCACTTATTACTGCATGGCATACATAAATACAGCTTGTTCCTAGTTCTATGTTCATTTGCACTGAGTAAATTTAAGGAGGAGATAGACATATACTTAATTAGTCATTGACAATGGAGCATTGGCAGGAAAGTGGAGTTGGGGCTTAGATGAGATCAGCCATGATCATATCAAATAACGCAACAGGCTTAAGGGGCTGAATTACTTACTCCTGCTTCTAGTTCTTATATTGATACATGAACATAGATAGAATATTATCCTGACAAACACATAACCTAAAAAGCTTCCAAATGTAGCAAGGGACCACTACACTTGATTTCCAGCATGATTCCATTCAATGTCGAAATTTAAGGGCAAGTTAGAAATATCATTGTTACCAAGAATTTCTGCTCTAAATTGTGCCCGTTTCTATGGTAACAGCTGTTACATTTAAGCTGTGAAAATAATCACATCTTTGCAGTTTCAATGCAAACTGTATAAAATTGATTAAATTCAATAAAGGTGCTCAAATCTTCATCAGTAATAGAAATAGGCACGCAAACTACTTTTCCAAAATAGCATTTCGGACCATTTCATATATTTTCTGAATTCATAAGATTAAAATGCATGTCTTTAATGGAGCACCCCTGGCTCATTTGACTATTTTCCAAATACATCAGATCGGTAAATGGATTTTGTCCAATGATGTAAAATGAGAGCAATTGAATTCACAGTCTGTTTTATTTCTTTTCCAATATTTATTTCCATTGACCCAGTGAAATAAAATTGACAGAAGTGTGAAGCGGTCTGCTTCTTCCTGTCACTCGTTTCACACTATCACACAAAGTCAGAATCAACCTTAATATTTCTGCAGCAAAGAGAAAAGGTTGTGATGGATATAACTGAATCCTCCAGATTCATTTTTAATTTAGTGACAACTTGGACATTGCAATTTATCAAAGGTGAGTTTGACAAATTACCTGGATACCTCAATGTGTTTGTACCAGTCCACAGACTAGGGGTGCACGCATTTACTTGTTTCTTAGAATCTACTCAAGATAAAACAGAAGTACCAAATAAAAATGAACTGATCACCTTTGTCACTTGTGCAGTTCTCCTTTAACCTTAATACTGTTTAAAGAGGCTTTCTATTGTTACCATAGAGACCACTCTTATACACCAGCTTGGCTATACACCATAACACTAAAAATAATTTTTTTATTTGCCGATTGTTATTGTGCAAAATTAATTCCTAGATCAACTAGTTTCCAAAGAGATTTGATTAAGACTATTTTCTGGATATCTTTCCTTCTTCTCCTGAAGGCATAAGCTCATGGTGTTATGATGTTACAGCCAACAGCAGCACCGCATTACCAAGGCTCTGTATGACTAAAACACTGCTCCCTATAATTGGTATCTCAAACTCCCGAGAGAATGGTCAACATTCTAATTGCCTACTGAATTAATTTTGTATCATCACTATTGTAATCATAAAGAAAATATTCTGATATGTGTCTCCTGATCTTTTAGTGAAGTGTTGGTTAGAAGTGCTCTCGCCTGTAAATCACAAGGTTGTCTGCTCATATCGTACACTGGCACTTAAACAAAAATCAAGCTGATACTCCCGTGAAATACTGTTACCTTGTTGGAAACATTGCCTTTCAGATGAGATTAGATGAAGCTCTGTCTGCCCTCTCTGGTGGATAAGACAGATCCTGTGACAATATTTTAAAGAAGAGCAAGGGAGTTGTTTCTGATGTCCCACTCAATATTTATCCCTCAATCATTATTTCAAAAATAGAAAATCAGGTTGTTATCACATTAGTGTCTGTGGCTACACTTCACAAGTACACCCTTGGCTAAAAAACACCTTTGTATTTGTGAAAAGCGTAATATCATTGAAAGTCATACGATGGAATTTTCTTGAGTGGCAGGGACAATGACAAGGAACGTGGGAAACTATGGTGAAAATGAAAAATTCAGAATCTCAACCTCAAGAAAAAGATTCTGATCTCCCCCTCGAGGTTTAAACAGTGAGTTTAGAATCTCACAAATGGGCAGCAACTATGTTATTTCCATGCTAGGAATTTACCATCACGTTTCTCAGTGAAGAAGAATTAGAAGCAGCACCAAAATTGAGTTGGGATGTTAATAAGATGCAAATAAATGGAAATGACATGAAGAGTAGGTGACACGGTGGCTCAGTGGTTAGCACTACTGCCTCAGAGCACCAGGGTCCTGAGTTCAATTCCCACCTGTCTGTGTGGAGTTTGCACATTCTCCTCGTGTCTGCGTGGGTTTCCTCTGGAGGCTCTGGTTTCCTCCCACAATCCAAAGATGTGCAGGTCAGGTGAATTGTGCATGCTAAATTGCCCACAGTGTTAGGTGCGTTAGTCAGAGGCAAATATAGGGTAATGGAATGGGTTTGGGTGGATTTCTCTTCGGAGGGGAAGTGTGGACTTGTTGGGCCGAAGGGCCTGTTTCCACACTGTAGAGAATCTAATCGAATCTAATCTAAAAAGTCACCAATGAACTATGGAGAACCTAGTGCCACGAATCTTACTTGAGAAAACACTTTGCTTATAAACTGGAAAGTTCAGCCCTTAAATTCCAAAAGCTATTGGTAATAGTTTTCTAACTACTAATAGTTTTTTAAACCTTAAACTGTTTAAGAAAAGCAAAAGAACATATTTGGCATATGTCTGCAATTTATGATTGGACAATATTTTGGAAGGGCATGGGAAAATTTACAAAGAAGGAAAGAAAGTAACTTGGTAATTCATTAAAGCATAGAGTTATTTGCCTTAAGTATTTATTCGGGTTAAATGATGTTTCCTCACATCTCCCAAAGCTTCTTTCCCTCACCTTGAACTTGTGTCCCCTCATGACTCACCCTTCAACTAAGGGGAATATTTGCTCCTATCCACTCTGTCCATGCCCCTCCTAATCTTGTACACCTCAATCAGATTACCCTTCAGTCTTCTCTCCTCTAATGAAAATAACCCAAGCCTTTTCAACCTTTCCTCATAACTTAAATTTTCAGTCCCAGGTAGCATCCTGATGAATCTCCTCTGCACTCCTTCCTGTGCACATCCTTCCTATAATGTGGTGACTAGAACTATGCACAGTACGCTACTTGTGGTCTCACCAAAATTATATCCAACTCCAACACGATTTCCCTGCTTTTGTAATCTATGCCTTGATTGATAAAGGCAAGTGTCTCATTTGCCTTTTTCACCAGCCAAGTTGCATGGCCTTCCTGTTTCAGAGATCTATTGGCAAACAATCCAAAGTCCCTTCATTCTACAGAACATCCTCATGTCATGCCATTCATTGAATACTTTGTTGTCAAATTACTCCTTCCAAAGTGTATCAACTCACACTTTTCAGCAATATATTCCATCTTCCACTATCAGCCCATTTGACCATCTCATTTACATCTTCTTGTAGCCCAAGGCACTCAACCTCACTATTAACCAACCGACTAATCTTAGCATCATCTGCAATCTTAGTAATCTAACTCACCACTCAGCCATCTATGTTAGATTTAGTGTTCTCTAACCTTGGTCATTAATAATGTCCATGGACAATTAGCCTTGTACATTGTTATTGCTGTAAAAATGCTACATTTTTTCAATCTTTCCTGTTTACAATTTCTTCATTTTGCACTCTATTTCATTTTACCTCTTCCTTTCATAATTTTATGATATGTTAATATCAGTGAAACTTGGAGTCTTATTAGTAATTTAACTCCACCCTTAGATTACCAAAATCATGTTGATGATTAATACTCAAAATCTCATTGGCTTTGTTAATGCTCTTTTAAAATATGTTTTTGACCTTGCATCGAAGTCTCTTCCTTTGATAGAAACAATGATTGTGTATTCTAAATTACCAGGAAACCATCCAGTAAAGCACCCAAAATCAAAATTTCAATGGAAATACATACCCTTAACCTGACTAAAAAATAGATTTTATGTCTACAATACTTTACTCCTTTGGCTCTCAAGTACTTAGCCTTTCATCATACCACTGCATTTTCCTAATCCTCTTCAAATATAAGGGAACACCAACTGTTTAATTTACAAGGCCATACATTGCCCTGCTTGCAGTGTGATTACTTATTTTCAAATGTTCTAGGTTAAAAATTGCCTGTATGTAAGCTAATTAGTTTGAATGCTTTGTCACCTTTTCACTAGTTTAGAAGTTTACTGTGTATGCACACTGTCTGTATTGCCACACCACAAACTGAATTTCATTCCTGTCTTACATGACGCTGCATTATTAAGTCACTAAATCCACCTTGCTACATTTACTTTAATGAATGCTTCAATATTTATATTTGTTCAGTAGATCAACATTTTCTTGAGTTATGTCAGAAATCATTATTGCTGATTCATCATTTTTGACATTTTCACCAAACTGATCCCATGTGAAATCCAATTCTTCAGGAAGCACTATTTTCCCAACTGTCTGCTTCTATAATGTCATTAGACCACTGAAGATAGCAATGGAAAATGTCATTTCACCATTTAATTTTTGGCAATAATTGAAATAAAGGTTCATTTCTTGATGCTAAACCTTTTGGCTGAGAGAGTAGACTTTTTTATCCATTACAAGAGTTTACAACTTTTTGTACCGATTAACTGTTCGAAACAATTTCACCTCATTGAAACGTGGGCCGCTCTATGACAGTGGTAAAACATGAAAATCAATTTTCAACTTCCATCATCTGATTCAATACGCAGGGATCTTCATGGTTAAAAAAGTTTGATTAAATTTTTTTTTAAATGACTTAGAATGACTGCAGCATTCAATTGACCACAAGTTTCAGCAGCTTATGAAACCATCAAGAACAAGAATCAGTCTGAGTTGATATTAACATTATTATCAAAAGAAATTGAAAACCTAATCAGTATCTCCTGCCTGATTTATACCTTTATAGATAAGTTTCACATATTGTGGGATAGAAGACTGCCCTGTGAATTACCCAGCTTGAAAAAAATAATAAACCAGACATGGGAATGCATAAATGATTTAAGCAGCTACATTGGCAGAACAGATAAAGAGAAATGAATTTGCAAGAGCAAACTTGAAAGTTTCACCCTCTTTTTACTTTCTCTTAGCTGCTCAAAAGACAATGCCCAGTAATGGAGCAAACTGGAAAAAAATGCATTCACCAAGATAGCAACAAAATTTCACTACTACTGAGGACATATACATCAATTAAAGAACTAGTGATAATATCAGATTAAAATCTAACACTCAAGAATTCTAAAGACTTTTAAATTGCATTTTGTTTTGTCTTCCTTACTCTATGAGACACTCTCCTATTTCAAAATATTTATCTAGGTATGTGTGTGTCTTTGATGTTTTATGATTTCCCTCTGGATTAATAAGTATACAAAACATCTCTTTCTTTCATTCAAAAAGTCTTGTAATTAACTCCTCCACTTGAAGTAGTGAACTATGTGTTAATTAAAGTGTGCCAAAAAGAAAAGAAAATCTTTGTTAGGGCCAGTAAAATCTTTGTTAGGCCTTTGAAGGAGTTAAAAAAAAGTGGAGCTGAACAACCCCTTTTCAGCTGGTTGGAAGAGCAGAACACTAGGATCTCAATCTGGCTGAGAAATCTGTGGTGGACCCATCTCCATGTAGCCAGGAAGTCCTCTCCCAATTTTTACAGCTGGTTAAAAACAGGAAAAAAAACTTTCCAATTTACAGTTGGATGCCTGTCAACTAGGGGCAGCACAGTGGCTCAGTGCTTAGCACTGCTGCCTCACAGCGCCAGGGACCTGGGTTCAATTCCCACCTCGGGCGACTGTCTGTGTGGAATTTGCGTGGGACACATTTTTCCTGTGTCTGCATGGGTTTCCTCCGGGTGCTCCGGTTTCCTCCCACACTCCAAAGATGTGCAGGTTAGGTGAATTGGCCATGCTAAATTGCCCATAGTGTTAGGTACATTAGTCAGGGGTAAATGTAGGGGAATAGGTCTGGGTGGGTTGCTCTTCCGAGGTCAGTGTGGACTTGTTAGGCCGAAGGGCCTGTTTCCATTTTGTAGGAAATCTAATCTAAGGTTTGTGAGAAGATTTGAAGCTCAAGTGCTCGTTGTTGTGGTTCTGTTCGCCGAGCTGGGAATTTATATTGCAGACATTTCGTCCCCTGTCTAGGTGACATCCTCAGTGCTTGGGAGCCTCCTGTGAAGCGCTTCTGTGTTGTTTCCTCCGGCATTTATAATGGTTTGTCTCTGCCGCTTCCGGTTGTCAGTTCCAGCTGTCCTCTGCAGTGGCCGGTATGTTGGGTCCAGGTCAATGTGTTTGTTGATAGAATCTATGAATGAGTGCCATGTCTCTAGGAATTCCCTGGCTGTTCTCTGTTTGGCTTGTACTATAATAGTAGTGTTGTCCCAGGCGAACACATGTTGCTTGTCATCTGCGTGTGTGGCTACTAAGGATAGCTGGTCGTGTCGTTTCGTGGCTAGTTGGTGTTCATGGATATGGATCGTTAGCTGTCTTCCTGTTTGCCCTATGTAGTGTTTTGTGCAGTCCTTGCATGGGATTTTGTATACTACATTGGTTTTGCTCATGCTGGGTATCGGGTCCTTTGTCCTGGTGAGTTGTTGTCTGAGAGTGGCTGTTGGTTTGTGTGCTATTACGAGTCCTAGTGGTCGCAGTAGTCTGGCTGTCAGTTCAGAAATGTTCTTGATGTATCGTAGTGTGGCTAGTCTTTTGGGTTGTGGCATGTCCTCATTTCCATTGTCTTTTCCTTAGGCATCTGTTGATGAAATTGCAGGGGTATCCGTTTTTGGCGAATACATTGTATAGGCATTCTTCTTCCTCTTTTTGCAGTTCTGGTGTACTGCAGTGTGTTGTTGCCCTTTTGAAAAGTGTCTTGATGCAACTTCTTTTGTGTGTGTTGGGGTGGTTGCTTTCGTAGTTCAGGACTTGTCTGTGTGTGTGGCTTTCCTGTACACCTTTGTGGTGAATTCTCCGTTAGGTGTTCTCTGTACCGTCACATCTAGGAATGGGAGTTGGTTGTCCTTTTCTTCCTCTCT
>NC_057716.1:73741409-73774766 GCF_004010195.1 Chiloscyllium plagiosum | reverse complement strand
CAATGGAATGAGGACATGCCACAACCCATAGGACTAGCCACACTACCATACATCAAGAACATTTCTGAACTGACAGCCAGACTACTACAACCACTAGGACTTATAACAGCACACAAACCAACAGCCACTTTCAGACAACAACTCACCAGGACAAAGGACCCAATACCCAGCAGGAGCAAAACCAATGTAGTGTACAAAATCCCATG
The DNA here is from genome assembly GCF_004010195.1 of Chiloscyllium plagiosum. Classification (NCBI taxonomy): domain Eukaryota; kingdom Metazoa; phylum Chordata; class Chondrichthyes; order Orectolobiformes; family Hemiscylliidae; genus Chiloscyllium; species Chiloscyllium plagiosum. The sequence goes on along the minus strand of NC_057716.1, from coordinate 73,774,560 downwards.
CAAGGACTGCGCAACACTATATAGGACAAATAGGAAGACAGCTAACGAACCGCATCCATGAACACCAACTAGCCACGAAACGACACTACCAGCTATCCTTAGTAGCCACATACGCAGATGACAAGCAACATGAGTTCGACTGGGACAACTTTACTATTATAGTACAAGCCAAACAGAGAACAGCCAGGGAATTCCTAGAGACATGGCACTCATTCACAGATTCAATCAATAAGCATATCGACCTGGACCCAATATACTGGCCACTGCAGAGGACAGCTGGAACTGACAACCGGAAGCGGCAGAGACAAATCACTATAAATGCCGGAGGAAACAACACAGAAGCGCTTCACAGGAGGCTCCCAAGCAGTGAGGATGTCACCTAGACAGGGGACGAAACGTCTGCAACACAAATTCCCAGCTCGGCAAACAGAACCACAACAAATCTAATCTATAAAAAGGTGATGACCTCAATTCCAATTAGAGAGAAAGGCACATGTCAATCAGATGACTGGCAGCTCCTCAGTACCAGTGGTGGCACTTACTCCCCATGTCTGCATGGGTTTCCTCTCAGTGCTCCAGTTTCCTCCTACAGTCCAAACAAATATAGGTTAGGTGGATTGGCCATGCTAAATTGCAATGTAGTATGCAGGTTAGTAGAGTTTGCCATGGTAAAAGCAGGTTTATGGAGGAGGATGGGAGGGTAAAATGCTCTTCAGAGGGTCGGTGCAGACTCGATGGGCCAAATGGTCTCTATCTGCACTGTAGGGATTCAATGGCCTGGCAATGGTTTTTGTTTGGAAGCAAGGATGAAAGTGTCATGAGAATGTCCTGTGTTGGGCATAAGGTGCGTGAGGAGTAGGCATACCCCAAACAACCTTTAAGACAGCAGTTTTCTTGCCAGCCTCACCATACCCCTGCACTGGAAAAAAGAAGCCCTTGAATGGCTAGAGGCCTCATTGATCCAAGGTGAGGTTGGATTATAGGCTATTGGTAAAATTCCAGCTGAAATCAAAGAAGGTGTGCCCACATTGCCATCCAATGTCATGCTCCCCTCCCAGCTATGAGCCATTCCTATGGGGAACGTAGAATTCCAGACTTGGTTTTCAATCAGTTTTCTTCCTGGTAATAATTACTTGGATTTTACTACCGTCTATGTGTCTCATGCATTTGTGCAGTTTCACTCAAAAGCAATAAATCTGGTCGCTTTCAAGAAACATTCAACTGCAAAGCTTAATGTACTACAGCCAGTAACTAGTCGGAAGCAGTTATTTTCTCAACTATTGTAAACTGCTCTGATGACTAACAATCTGAAAATAGAATCCAACAAGGGTGAAACTTCTCCTCTAAAACTTTCAGTGGAAATGTTGACATGAGCATAAATCAACTTTTGGGTCATGCTGCTTTTATTGACTGTTAGAATTTTACTAGTTTCCTTTAAGCAGTTATTTTAAAAGTAAGTAAAATTTATTCATGATAATTTTAACTTTCAGAACATTAGATATATAGGTTAGTAAAGTACATCATTAACAATATCTATTAGAAATATTAATAATTAATCTACACAACTGAGTTTCTCCATTTCATTTTGACAAGAAAACATACTCTGAAATGTCAAATTAAGTGAGTATGGGCAGTTCTCAGTTTGCGAATGGGTTCAGTTCTGGAGTCCATTCACAAGTCTATTTGTACACAAGTCAGAACACAATGTCAAACAATGTAAAGTAGCTATTTGTAAGTACAGGAAATGTTCGTATGTAGGGTCTTTAAAATTAACCCTCTGCAGAGGATCATGTTTGTACACACAAGCATTCATAAGTTGGATTTTTATACATTACTTTGATTGTTAAAAATGATGAGATACAATCAATAAAGTGTCAAGACTGAGACATGGATTATTAGGAATTCAAACAAGGAATTCAATCCATTAAAAAAATGGATTTCCACCCCCATTTTTGGGCAATACTTGGTTGCACAGGCTCAGAGCACAGGTAGCCTACCTGTGTACAACACCTTCCATTCTGGAAGAGAATAATCTAAATTGTCTCCCAGTGTTATGTCTCGCTGGAGTAGTGCACTAGAAATCACATCCCACCATTCCTGGAGTCATCACAAAAGTTAAAGATTTATAAAAGCATGTAAAATTCCCTGTCTTTTAGTCCCAGGTTAATAGAAAGCTTCTTTACTTCACAATTACTACTATTTATTACAGGTGAGCAATTATAAACAATTAACATAGAACACTACTAGTTAAAACTCTAACCCCTTTATAAAAGACCCCTACACAGACACATAGACACACATGAAGATGTAAAAAAATTGGTGTCATGGTTAGAGGGAAAAACTGAGAAGGCATTTCAATGGTCCCTGTCCATGAGATTAAGTGAGATGATCATTTTGCTGGTCAGGACTCGCTGTTCATTTTTCTCTCTCTCTCTCTCTCTCTCTTCAGGTACTTTCACTTGCTTGCTGGGGGCATACAGTAATTAATTCACAACTTTAAAAGGTATCACAACCAAAACATCACTGTCATATGTGGATCTCAGAGGCCCATGCAGCTGGTAAGAAAATTAGAGGGAAAGCTGCTGCCAACAACTTTCATGTATAATAATATCTACCTGTTTTTCATGCTATGAGGAAAACAGTCCACAATAGTGTAAAAAGGGTGAAGGCAGGCGATTTGCTGCCCATCATTCCACTTCTCAACCCTAACGAGGACAGGTTCCTGAATCTGACCACCCAACCAGGCCCTGGACTGACACTGGAGGCAGTCTTGGCTTACTGTGCCAGGAGCCCTGATTGAAGGCTATTGTCCTTTACTAGACTAAGGCAATTGTGATATGAGCACCTGGTATCTCTGGCTGAGAGACAAAGCACAAAAAGGCAAGGCAATGCCAGGCAGGGACGTTGTGAGCATCCAGGTAGGCTCAGAGTGAGTGAGCATTTTGACAACAGGCAAAGAGATGCTTTGTCTAGTCTAGTCACTGAACCAGGGTGTGTCCCTGAGTACAAAGTGTCCTTATTGTAGCATTACAAAAACATTTCACACTAAAGTGCAGATGTGTCCCGTAAATGGATCAGGGATGTGCTATAAGTGTACATAGAGGCAGGCACATGTTGGATGCCAGCATTGGTAGACATGTGGCCGGTGCCAATGGAGTGTGCACAAGATGCTTGATTTCCAACATGGAGGCTGCTTAGAGCAAACAGAGGACTAAATCCTTTAGGCATGCACTCTGGTCTTGTCAAGATTTTCCAATGTCTACCTGGTTAGGTAGATTTTTTTAAGATGGGAGGCTGAACAAGAAGCACTAATCCCAGTCAATTAACATCTCATTGCAACCTTGTGGGAAACTTGCCATCCCGCTTATGAAAATCATAAAAGATGGAAGGCAAACAAATTCAAGATTAAAATATTTTCTAACTGAAATAGAAGCCAAACATTTTTGTTTCAGTAAACAATCCTGGGAAACTAACAATGAATTAAGGGCAAACACATAAAGTATAAGATTCAGGACTGCTTTTGCACCTTAGTACTATTTTCTAAAATTAGTCTACATTCAATACTAATTCAATTTAAAAAATCTTTGATTTTTTTTTCTGTTGGGGTATAAATAATTTCATTGTACTTACTAAAATAAGCCTATTCTTAAACAAAAAGAGATAACAGTCCCATTATCATTACAATTTCATTGATATGCTTATTATGGGAAATCAAACTTAGGTAAATCTGAGATAGTCTTCAAAACACATTTAGCTTGATACATGAAGGTTTGATAGAATGAAAAATGCCTCAAAGTAGGAATCAAGAAGAAAACTGAGTCTGCATTGCATAATCAACCACAGTAAATGTCCATCTTGTTAAAGGCACATGTAACAAACAAGCCAACTAAAACGACATGATCTGGAAAGAGACATTCTGCTCTGTGGGCAATCGCACTCCTCTGAAGTAGTGAGAAAAATAAATTCAGCATTGAAAAATATCACGACATATATCAAGAATTAATGCTCCCAGCATGGAATCTGGCACGGTAAGGTCAGATTGCACAATTAAGCATGGAATTCAGCATACCCAGTCATGGCCTCCTCAATTATTAATTTTATTTACCAGAAAATCTGTACATCCACGAATAGAACCCAACTGTCTGATCTGCCCTCTGGACAAATGTGGTTCTATGCTAGAACCACTAAGTTGTAAAATTTACCTCAAAGTCCAGAAAATAACCCAGTTACTTAGAAATCACACCTTGCATTCATTTTATCGAAGTTTTTGCTGCATTACACCAAAAGAAAAATAAATTTGGTTACTTATAACTTGGTCTAATGGAGAAATTGTCATCTATATGGAGTCAAAATTAATAAGCAAACTCACTGCTTTCATCTTGTCATGTGGATATAATATTGCATAGAAAGGTGTCAGGAAAACATACTGGCGTGGTTCAGAATTTGGCTGTCCGAAACAGAAACAGCACTCAAATGCATTTGAGCTGAAGTTAGCCTTTAAATGATTAGCTATCCCAATTCCATGCTGAATTGTCAATGCATTGGTAGTTTGAGCCATTGCTTTGAAGAATTCCAAAATGACAGCCTATTTTGTTTGCAAGGTTCAGAACACACCTACCACTTATAAACAAAGTTATCTGTGCAAGACCTGATGTATGGTAGCACCCCCATCAATGGTTATTTTTATACAGCATGCACAAATTTGAAGAATAAGTCATTTGCTACATTATACTCAGCCTCAAACTTCTCAAGTAACCATAGTACGTTGTGGTGTAAAATTCCAAGCAGTGGAATGTGGTGAAACGGTTATTATACAGCATGCACAAATTTGAAGAATAAGTCATTTGCTACATTATACTCAGCCTCAAACTTCTCAAGTAACCATAGTACGTGAATGTTTTAGTTACATTCCTGGTCTTTAGTGGCTCTTCCAGGATGTTAATGGTGGTGGGTTTGGCAATGGTAATGCAATTGAATGTCACGGAAACGTGGTTAGATTCAGAGGCAGGGTGAAATCCAAGAGGTTGGGACTGCCAAGGCACAGTACACTGGCACTGACCCAAGCACAGTGGTTCCACCCCTGAACTGAGTACAGCAGGCTGTTAGAGCCCGAGACCCTAGTTATTGGGCCCTGATATGCAACCCCACCCTCCCATGTCCCAGGCTTTGATTAGACTCTTACACATTAGTTATTAAGTGATGAGTAATATTGGTACTCATCACTTCCAAGGTAAGTGTAAGATTTTGTCCAGGTTTGTTGCATCTTGGCCTAGAAAACTTAGTTAGGAGAGGAATTATAAATGGAGCTGAATGCTTCATCATTAAGTGGAGGTAATTGATGAAGTTGGTGAAGATAGGCCTTGGATACTATCCTGGGGAACATGCAGTAATATCCTTGGGTTCAGGTGATTGATCTCGAACAACCATGTTCACCTCTTCTGTGCAAGATAGGATTCCAATAACTCAGAGCTTTTTCATTTCTCACATTGACTCCAGTTTTACAACGGTTCTATGGTCTTTGTTAACAGATTGCTTTTATGTTACGGACAATCATTGCAATTTCAACTGCATGTGTTATGTTTCTATATTTCTAAATGTAGCCCCCTTGTCCTATTAGCAGAGTAGATTATCTATATTTAAGATAACTTATGATTAGTGTCAGGATAAGGAAGATTATCTCAGCCACATGGATGGAGGGTGGTGGTATAGTGTAGGATGGCATTTGTTGTGTGAATAGAGTTTCAATTTGGACATAACTGGTGACCTGGGAAAATATTCTGTCAGTTTTGATGAGTTTTCTTTCCTTCAGGTTTCAGCTCAAACATTTTTGCATCTCCGCTGATGGGATATCTGTCAAGCCCAGTGCCATCAGGCATGTGATGATGCTACTCCTTTAACATGGTTAGGTTGGCCTTGTCTTTTTTTCAGGAGATCATTAAAAACACTGGTTCCAAAAAGTCTGGGCTTGGATGGGTTTTCAGGCCAATTTGATTATAGTTAACAGATACTGCCTCAGGAAAAAGGCGTTCAAGTTTTAAAAAAACACATGTAAATACAATGAAAGGGGAGTGGCCAGTTCTCCCGGCTCAGCTTTTCTCTGGTTTGATTTGGTTTTTGGCAGTCTGGCTCTTCACTGAAAGCAGTCGGGTAGTGTTTAAAGCTGTTGGACACAAAGAAGCAGGTCCATGCTGATCCTCTCTCTCTGACATCTCTCCTGTAAGACCCATGTTTGATTTTACATTTTGAGCCAAGTGGCGTTCATGGGGATTGTTGCAAATATTTGGAACAACATCATTAAACTGGGATAATCCGTTGGGTTTTCAGAAAGTTTATGTTACTCTGTACTCTGTTCTCTTTTGTTTGTGTTTCATTCAGTAATCTTGTAAATAAATCCTATTATGTTTAAAACTAATTGGTTTGACCAGCTGCATCCCTCCTGGAATACCCATCTTGCACCTGTTTAAAACAACGGATAAAATTAGGGTCCGGGCTACTTTCCTGAAATGTTTTGAGGGTTTCTAGCCTGGTCCATATCAGACAAACATACAATTTGTAAACAGTGCCCTGAAAAATATCCTGTGATATTTTTTAGGGTAGCAACTTGCTATACATTGATTAAAGCAGCTGAAAATGGGCCCAGTTTAGTACAATGGGTGAGCATTTCAGTTAGAATGTCCAGACCACCATCTTTGAATAATTGTTCCATAAATAACCAAAATGACTTTCAAAATGTACCAAGTTAATCATCACAGAGCACCAAGTTATAATCCACCAGGTTTATTTGGATTTACAAGCTTTCAAAGCTCTGCTCCTTCATCTGCTAGCCAGTGGGGCTGGATCTTAGGACACAGAAATTATAGTAAAAGATCAAAGTGTCATACAACTGATGCAATGTATTGAACAAATCGAGATTGCTGTTAAGTCTTTAATCACTTAGAATGGGGATGCAAGTTTCGAGTGATTAATATGTAAATCTCAGAACTTCTTTCAAGTCACAATCCCGAGATAACTTAAGGTTTTATGGAAAAAAAATGACATCTCAGCTCAGACAATGCAGTAAAGGTGTGAAGTTAGATTCTATCTGATCCCAACCTTGAGTCAGACTGGTTCTATTTTCAAAAGAGGAATTTATTGGAGGAGTCCTTCAAGGTGGACTTTGGGATATGCAACAACGCAGAGTTACCGAACAGAGGCTGATAGCTAACTTCAGTACCCATGAGGATGGCCTCAATCGGGATCTTGGGTTCATGTCATACTACAGATGAGCTCACTACACGATATACTCACACACACACTCACACACGTGGACATATACACACACAATCTTACATACAATCACATTCTTACAGGCCCTTTCTCATACTTCCTCTCTCAGAAACATACACACCACACACACTCATGCACACACTCTCAAGGCATATACTCTGTCACACTCATGCACATGCACATGTATGGGGTGAATTTGCATTTGCAGATGTGTATTTGCTGAATCATTCTATTTTGTTCAAAAAGGACACAATCTGTCGGTAGTCAAGCCATATGATATTTTATAAATTCCTATTTTAGATATAGAACCAATCTGACACAAGGTTGGGATACAGACAGACTCTAACCTTACTCCTTTATTGCATTGTCCGAACTGTGATGTCATTTTTAAAATATAACCTTAAGTTATCTCGGGACTATGACTTGAAAAAAGTTCTGGGATTTACATGTTAATCACTCGAAACCTGCATCCCCATTCTAAGTGTCAGAGTCATAGAGATGTACAGCATGAAAACAGACCCTTCGGTTCAACCTGTCCATGCTGACCAGATATCCCAACCCAATCTAACCCCACCTGCTAGTACCCAGACCACATCCCTCCAAACCCTTCCTATTCATATACCCATCCAAATGTCTCTTAAGTGTTGCAATTGTACCAACCTTCACCTCTTCCTCTAGCAGCTCATTCCAAACATGTACCATTCTCTGTGTGAAAAAGTTGTCCTTTTTATATCTTTCCCATCTCACCCTAAATCTATGCCCTCTAGTTCTGGACTCCTCGACCCAAGGAAAAGACTTTGTCTATTTACCCTATACATGTCCCTCATAATTTTGTAAACCTCTGTAAGGTCGCCCCTCAGCCTCCAACGCTCCAGGGAAAACAGCCCCAGCCTGTTCAGCCTCCCCCTATACATCGAATCCTCCAACGCTGGCAACATCCTTGTAAATCTTTTCTGAACTCTTTCAAGTTCCACAACATCTTTCCGATAGGAAGGAGAACACAATTGCATGCAATATTCCAACAGTGGCCTAACCAATGTCCTGTACAGCCGCAACATGACCTCCCAACTCCTGTACTCAATACTCTGACCAATAAAAGAAAGCATACCAAACGCCTTCTTCACTATCCTTTCTACCTGCGACTCCACTTTCAAGGAGCTATGAACCTGCACTCCAAGGTCTCTTTGTTCAGCAACACTCCCGAGGACTTTATCATTAAACGTATAAGTCCTGCTAAGATTTGCTTTCCCAAAATACACCACCTCGTATTTATCTAAATTAAACTCTACCTGCTACTTCTCAGCCCATTGGCCCATCTGGTCAAGAATCCGTTGTAATCTGAGGTAACCCTCTTCGCTGTCCACTACACTTCCAATTTTGGTGTCATCTGCCAACTTACTAACTGTCCCTCTTATGCTCGCATCCAAATCCTCTAAATAAATGACAAAAAATAGAGGACCCAGCAGCGATCCTTGTCTTCTTTGTTACTCCTTCAAAAAAACTCAATCAAGTCTGTGAGACATGCTTTCCCACGCACAAAGCCATGTTGACTATCCCGAATCAGTCCTTGCCTTTCCAAATACATGTACATCCTGTCCCTCAGGATTCCCTCCAACAACTTGCCCATCACTGACATCAGGCTCACTGGTCTATAGTTCCCTGGCTTGTCCTTACCACCCTTCTTAAACAGTGGCACCATGTTAGCCAACCTTCACTCTTCCAGCACCTCACCTGTGACTATCGATGATACAAATATTTCAGCAAGAGGCCAAGCAATCACATCTCTCGCTTCCCACAGAGTTCTAGGGTACACCTGATCAGGTCCTGGGGATTTATCCACCTTTATGTGTTTCAAGACGTCCAGCACTTCCTCCTCTGTAATATTTGCAAGATGTCTATTTCCCTACAGTCTATGTCTTCCATATCCTTTTTCACAGTAAATACTGATGCAAAGTACTCGTTTAGTATCTCCCCCATATTCTGCTGCTCCACACAAAGGCTGCCTTGCTGATCTTTGAGGGGCCCTGTTCTCTTCCTAGTTACCCTTTTGTCTTAATGTATTTGTAAAAACCCTTTGGATTCTCCTTAATTCTATTTGCCAAAGCTATCGCATGTCACCTTTTTGTCCTCCTGATTTCCCTCTTAAGTACACTCCTACTGCCTTTATACTCTTCTAAGGATTCATTTGATCTATCCTGTCTATTCCTTACATACGCTTCCTTCTTTTTCTTATCCGAACACTCAACTTAGTCATCCAGCATTCCCTATACCTACCAGCCTTCCCTTTCACCCTAACAGGAATATACTTTCTCTGGATTCTCGTTATCTCATTTCTGAAGGCTTCCCATTTTCCAGCCGTCCCTTTGCCAGCGAACATCTGCCTCCAATCAGCTTTCGAAAGTTCCTGCCTAATACCGTCAAAATTGGCCTTTCTCCAACTTAGAACTTCAATGTTTAGATCTGGTCTATCCTTTTCCATCACTATTTTAAATCTAATAGCATTATGGTCGCTGGCCCCAAAGTGCTCCCCCACTAACACCTCAGTCACCTACCCTGCCTTATTTCCCAAGAGTAGGTCAAGTTTTCCACTTTCTCTAGTAGGTACATCCACATACTGAATCAGAAAATTTTCTTGTACACACTGAACAAATTCCTCTCCATCTAAACCTTTAACACTATGGCAGTCCCAGTCGATGTTTGGAAAGTTAAAATCCCCTACCATAACTACCCTATTATTCTTACAGATAGCTGAGATCTTCTTACAAGTTTGTTTCTCAATTTCCCTCTGGCTATTAGGGGGTCTATAATACAATCCCAATAAGGTGATCATCCCTTTCGTATTTCTCAGTTCCACCCAAATAATTTCCCTGGATTTATTTCCTGGGAATATCCTCCCTCAGCACAGCTGTAATGCTATCCCTTATCAAAAATGCCACTCTCCTTCCTCTCTTGCCTCTCTTTCTATCCTTCTTGTAGCATTTGTATCCTGGAACATTAAGCTGCCAGTCCTGCCCATCCTTGAGCCATGTTTCTATAATTGCTATGATATCCCAGTCCCGTGTTCCTAACAATGCCCTAAGTTCATCTGCCTTCCCTGTTAGGCCCCTTGCATTGAAATAAATGCTGTTTAATTTATTAGTCCTACCTTGTCCCTGCTTGCCCTGACTGTTTGAATAGCTTCTGTTCTCAACTGTACCAGTCTCAGATCGATCTCTTTCCTCACTATCTCCCTGGATCCCACCCTTCCCCCTCCCCCCTGCCCCCACATACCACCTTACTAGTTTAAATCCACCCGAGCAGTTCTAATAAATCTCCCTGCTAGTATATTCGTCCCCTTCCAATTTAGGTGCAATCCGTCCTTTTTGTACAGGCTACTGCTACCCCAAAAGAGATTCCAATGATCCAAAAATGTGAATCCTTCTCCCATACACCAGCTCCTCAGCCATGCATTCATCTGCTCTATCTTCCTATTCCTGCCCTCACTAGCTCGTAGCACCGGGAATAATCCAGATATTACTACTCTCAAGAACCTCCTTTTTAAATTCCTGCCTTTTTACTCTCTGTAATCTCCTTTCAGAATCTCAACATTTTCCCTTCCTATGTCATTGGTTCCAATGTGGACAATGACCTCTTGCTGGCCCCTCTCCCACTTGAGAACATTCTGCACATTCTCTGAGACATCCTTGATCCTGGCACCAGGCAAGCAATACACTATTCTGATTTTTTGCTGCTGGCCACAGAAACATCTGTCTGTACCTCAGACTAGAGAATCCCCTAACACAATTGATCTTTTGGAACCCGACATACCCCTCGTTGCTTTAGAGCTAATCTCAATACCAGAAACTTGGCTGTTCGTGCTACATTCCCCTGAGAATCCATCACATTTTCCAAAACAGCATACCTATTTGAAATGGGGATCACCACAAAAGACTCCTGCATTAGCGGCCTACCTCTCTTACCTTTCCTGGATTTAACCCATCTATGTGACTATATCTGAGACTTACCCCCTTCCTACAACTGCCATCCATCACATACTGTTGCTGTTGCAAATTCCTCATTGCTTCTAACTGTCTGTCCAACCGATCCATTCAATCTGATAAAATTTGCAACCAACAACATTAATGGCAGATATAATCCGCAGTAACCCTTAACTCTCTTTAAACTCCCACATCTGACAAGAAGCACATATCACTCTACTAAAGGCCATTTTTGCTCCTTCACAATCTGCAGACCCAAAAAATAACATTGTTTTATTCCTCTACAAACACTGCCCCAGGTTAAATTAATAGTTATGACTTATGTTTTAAGTTCGATCAAGAGACGTATCTCTAAAAACATGTAATCAAGAAAGAACCCACTCTACTCACTACTGCAGACTTTCTATAGGCCGCACTTAAAACAACAGTACACTTATCTGATTCTGTGATGTGAACTTCGCCCAACAGTTCCTCCAAGATCAGTTGTGAATTTCATTGGTTGTTAATTTTCCCAGACACACTCCAATGTGCAGCGTTTCATGAATTCAAACAGCAAAGGCAGTGCCAGTTTCTTTCTCTCTCTCTCCTGCACTGACCTCACCATGTGCTTCCTTTGTCTGTTCTTCTCCCTTTTAAAACTGCTGGGTTTTTTTTACTTTTTTTTCCAAAGTTCCAAAACAATGCAACAGCATATAAAACAGTAATTGCTGCTCCTGGAATTCGAGGAAATCACCTCCAGCACCTAAAATACCTCAAAAAAGGAGCAGCTGTTACAGCCAGAAATTTTTTCCGCCCTGCAACTTGGATTACCCAGAATCCTCTTCCAGTTAAAGACTTAACAGCAATCTAGGTTTGTTCAATACTTTACATTAGTTGTATGACACTTTGATATTTTACTATAAAATTTGTGTCCCAAGATCCTGCCCCACTAGCTACCTGATGAAAGAGCAACGCTCCAAAAGCTTCTTCATCCAAATAAACCTGTTGGGCTATAACGTGGTGTTGTGTGATTTTTAACTTTTAACTGGTCCAACACCAACACCTCCACATCATTTCAAAATATAGATTATAATTTGCTAAATTTTGTTGAGATTTAGTAGTCAGTTTATTGATACATATATAGTATAAATATGTATACTTGGAAGCACTTAAGATGAATCTATTAGAGACCCTGGACTTGAAAGAACCAATTTAGTTTATAGAGTAGTGATTACAAAGTGTAACCAATGCCAGTCTGGAGTGTGATGTTTGTTAAACCAAACAAAAAAATTGTAGAAATTCAAGAGGTTCATGCAGTATTTGGAAGGAGGTCAGCCAGGTGGACCTCATAGGATATGAGTTCCCTGATTGGGGCTGTTAACCTGGTCAAATCAAGGAGTCCTGGCTGACAGATATTAACAAGAGCGACAGAGGCTCTGCTCACTCAAGAAGCTGGCTTCTGTGCTAGCTGCATCAGTGTTAAATGCTAGGCACATGTAAATAAAGGGTGACTTGGTGATGCGATACTGGCCTTAATGGATTTATTTTAATTCAAATTGCAATGTTGTCCTTAAAATTCTATGACCTTGTGTGCTGGGTTTGTTGGTCATAAATGAGCAGAAACTCTAAGTTTGTGTGCAGAGTTTGTTTTCATGTGATCCAAATCAAGAATGAGACAACTGGAATGAGCAGTATTAGAAATGCTCAAAGTCATGAAATGCACTGCCTTTCTGGCCAGAATAAAATGACTTACAAACAATCATCAAGAATAGCTTGGAGATAAGCATCGGATCCACACACAAAAAAAATCATTCACCAATACTAAATTTACTATTTTTTGCAAATTGTTTGGTTCTCTAAAATTCCAACCACAGCACACCTGTGATTTAAGGTGACCTTGAACCCTTTGTTTTGAAGTCTGCATTATTAATCAACTTTTAATGAATCAGGCTGATGTGAAAAGCTTAAGAGTGTGTTTGTAATCTATCAGAGTAGATTGAATGCTGCTAAGTCATTTTACTTCAAAAAGTATAGAATGTTATACATGTAATTTTTGCAATGGTTTACAACCCAGTGCATTCATTTTGCTTTGATGTTTAAGCATAGACTGTTATGTCTTAGAAGTTATTATACTTAAAACACAAGTGGCTTAAGAATCATTTATCCCTGCAGACCTATTTTTATAATGAATGGTGAACTGAATGTGTCATCCATTTCTACAAATTAGCTGAAATATTTAGCATGGAAGCAATTGACTATATTACTGAAATATAAGACAGCATTTAAGCAACTTGTTTTCAACTAAGCTTTTGTACCTCATTAAATTGCTTCAGCAAAGGTAAATAGTGAAATTTGCTCATACCACTTCGATTCTCACATAAACTAGAATTGAGAAATTTGAGCTTTTCTACATTTTAACTGCCCTGATTTTTTTTTAATATGCAGACCAAATGATACGTATCATTGTAAATACAGGGGTCCCTGATTTACAAAAGTCTGACTGACAAACATTCACACTTAGAAACGGAATCCCATACAACCGTGTAATTTTAAATATCCTATACACAAATGCATTCTGTAGTTATGAACCACAACTTTACATTGTCCTACATTGTGTTTGACTTGAGTAAAAAGTCAACTTGTAAACAGATTTCAGAACAGAATCTGTTCACAATCCAGGAATTGCTTGTATAAAGCAAATTATACTTATCTAGAAATAATTTTTGCTCTTATGAATTAAATTACCTTGTGCATTAAGTAGGATAAGTACAGAGAGGTGCAATAATGCTTAAGCTTTAATCCTCAACAGAAGGAATATTTCTTGGTTAAGCCTAACAACCCTTAGCTGCTTCATCAGTGACCTTCCCTCCATAATAAGATCTCGAATGAAGGTAAAAAATTCACAATGCTCAAATCTATTTACAACTCCTCTGATAGCAATGCAATGTTTTCTAGCCTACAGCAGATATCTGGGGAACATCCAGGTTTGTTTTAACAGGAAACAGGTCACATTCCTTCCATAATAGCTTCTGACTAATGACAATCTCAAACAAGCAAAATCCTAGCCATCTTCCCTGACCTTCAACCACATTACTTTCATAGTCACCCACCATCAATATTTTTATGGCTACCATTAGCAGGAAGCTTAACTAGACAAACATATCAAGACAGCAATTAGAAATACATAGGCAGAGAGACACTCAACAAACTTGGCAACACCCAGGAGAAAGCAATTTTCTATTCATACGCCTGCCTTCTAGGTTCTTTAATCAAGGGCATACCGTGTCTGCAGGATGCACAATTTACAGGATAAGTTGCAGCAATTTACCAAGGTTACAAACAGCAAGATCTCTTCAGTCTGATGTCTGCTATTGAGATGAACAAAAGCAACAATAGTCTGGGAGAATCACCTCCAAGTTGTTGAATTATTTCTGATTCTCTTCATCATTGCTGAGTTAGAATCCTGGAATTCCCTATCAACCATGAAGAGTACACCATTATCACGAGGATTACAACAAGCCAAGGAGGAATTCCATCGATGACATCTCAAAGCAAATAGTAATCATCAACATATTGAGAAAAACGTGCACTAAAAGACATAATTCAACCATTTGCTTAAAGAGAGGAAAAAGGGAAGACAAAACTGCCTAGTCACTCAACAGAAATATGGATCAGAACTTACTCAAGGAAAAAATAATAAGTACCAATTCAATTTTTCATGCAGTAAATGAAGAATTCTTGTATTCCTGCATTCTGTTTACAACATTAGCAATGCATCAACAGATTCCTATTTTCACTCACTGGGAGAACTCAATCACCTGCTGGTTAAGGAAAAGCAATTAGTGCTTTCAGTACATATCCCGGAGACTAAGTGACCTGATTGCATCACATTTGTAGGTAAATGTCAACCTTTGCAATGGCCATTAAGACTGATCCAGCTGGGCTAACATGAGACACCATAATGGATCCCCATTAAAGTTCCCATAGATTTCTCAACCATTTTGTTCAGTGTATGTTTTAAATGAAGTATCTGCAAAATACAAACATTCTCAATGTAGCTTTTCTTAAACATTACCTGAAAATAATTGATGAAGAGGACAGCTTTTTATGAATTGGGCAGAAATCAAACTCTTCTCTGCAGCTTTGGCCTTTTTACCCCTCTTTTCAGGATTGGCAGGTTCCACCTTATTTGCCCACTTAGTTTGTTTTAATTTTAACCCTGATCTTCCAGCATTCATGTTCTTCCACCTTAATCTATTTTTGTAGAATTACACTCTACAGACTAAAATATTCTTTTATTCCAGATTATTTGATTAATTCTGACTGTTTTTCACAGCAGCAAAAATATGCATGGCCACCAGTAATGCATAACGAACTTTAAAATTTTCCTAGTCATCCTATGTGAATGAAACTTTATGCAGGCATTGCAAACGGTGCAAATCTGTTGCCTTTATTTATGAACATCCTTAAGTGAAAGTTTTTAGCCTTGTAAAATGAAAAAAAGGAGTTAAATTCCTGAAAGTATCTCAGAGGAGTTTAACTTTTACCACATATGATGTCACCTGCTTCAATCCACTGTTACATCCTGTCCCCAAGCATCAACTTAATAAACTTAATATTACTTTATATAAGCATTCCACTCCCTAATGATTAGATGACCCAAGTCAGCACTTGAAAGGTTGGATAATAACTACGGTGCTAACCTCACATAATTCAGATGACAAATTATATAATAATGCACAAAGTAAAACACAAGTTCTTTGAACCTATTTCAAATATGAGATTTAGCTGCATTGTTCCTAGCGAGGGCAGTCATTACCTGTTCAAGATGAACTAAAACCATTTGTCAGAGGGTCATGGGGAATGAACAATGTCAATTTGTCTGCACGTGACAATAATGCTGGCTTCAGCTTAAATTGTTTTCCTTTCCAGCCTTTAGCTTTCACATTGCTTTTGGGAGTAAAGAGAGTTAGAATCACATGTTTGCTCTATTTTACTTTGGTTCCAGGAATATGTCCCTTTGCTCTAATATAAAGCTACAGGAAGATTTGCCTTCCCTTCTGAACATTATCAAACACTGTCACTTATTTAGTCTCAGTGAATAATAAGTTAGAAAACCATCCTCTGGTTTGTTACTGAATGGTACAGATCAAGGGGATTTTAAGTTCAACATGGTTAATGTTAAACTTTCTTTTCTCAACCTGAAGAACCATGGTACTAATTACTGACCTCAATGTCTTTAGATTTACATGAGGTAAATCTTTTCAAGGTCTTTGTTATTATTGTCCATGTACCACTAATCTACATATGGATGCCTGATAAGGGCAAGATCGGCTTTGGCAATAATTTGCCTCATTGTTATGAGCTCTTAGAGCATTGCATGTATGTATGCATACAAAATAGATAAGGGCCAAACTATTCATATATGTGAAAGCAAATCACGAGATCAGTCATAACCTTTAACGGAAGATGATAAAGATTGAGAGGTTGGTGGGTAGTGAAGAGCTAAAGCTGATGCCCACTCACTAAGCCTATCCAAATTGTTCTGAAGCCATTCTATATTTGTTCGCAACACACATCTCCACTTAGCTTAAAATCATTCGTAAGTTTGGAAATATTAAGTTTGGTCTTGAATTGCAAGTCACTGACATATACAGTGGAACCGCGATTATCCAGCATTGGATTATCTGAACATTGGATTATCCGGCAAGATTGTAAGTTCCTGATGTCTGGCTAAACAAAGTTATCTGACATTTGATTATCTGGAATTCGATTAATTGAACAAAATACTTCCCACCCGTGCCCTTTGGATAATTGAGGTTCATCTGCATTGTGAACAGCTGGGGTTGAGGGACTGATTCCAGTGGTACCCTTGTTTTCCAATGTAAGAATGACTGATTTCTTCTATACCTTTGTTATGTTACATGTCATTCTAACATCAGATTTGAACACATGGGCAGTTCAAGCAGAAATTATTTATTCCATTGGCATCAGGTCATTGAAAACTTGAAAAGAAATTAAGGTTACTTGTGGAAGCAGTTACGGTATCTGCATGGAATGGAACCTGTAGTATTCACTGTGTTGAGTAGTTTGACTGCACTTTCCTTCCAGGAGGCCTCTTCTTCCATGAGATCTCCATCCCCAGCCACAACCTTACTTTTCCAGAAAGGTTCTATTCAAGTGCTCCAGCTGATCTCCCTCACCAGCAGCATCTGCTGCTGAAAGTTCATTATAATGAATGTCATTGATGCAGAAGAGAATTACAACTGTGGTTACATTGTCCCACAGACATCCCTCTCTATGGTATTGAAATTTAGTCACATTACATAATTCTCTCACTTTCCTGAAGAAGCTTTCACTCTCCCATGAATGAATAACAAAATTAAAACTTGAAGGCATTATTTTTGAGTTAGAACCAGTAGATGAGCCATTGTCCTAGATTTTGCCTCTGTCCCATGCAAAATTGCACAGCATGGACAGGAAGATGGTGGGAACACTACTTAGAAGATATTATGGGCTCTCCCACAAGGAAATCCACCAGAGTTTTATAAAATTCTGCCCAAGTTCTATATTTTGCCACATTCTGGCACTTAAAGAAGCCAAATGCACAACTCAATTCAGTAAATTTGAAAATCATGGACAAATATATTTTTGTGGTTTTAACCATGCAAATTTATGTAAGTACAATAATGCTCATTGAACTGTGGCATTCTAATGGTACAACTTTCCTGTAAACATGATCAGTACTTTAACCTTTTGCTGTGGAATACATATTGTTTTATTGTAACATTCTGATACATAGTTGGTCAATTTTTCTACCAGTGGTTTCTCATCAAGCAATCATTAGAATTTTCCTTCATTTAAATTGGATTCTCCCCAATATTTCCTTACAAAAGTAATGAACACAGTGTTCAACATATTATGTTATGGTAAGATTCATGAGATAACCGATCAAAAGCCTGAATTGTTATTTCAGGCAACTTCCTGAAAGTTCCTGCCTTACTAGTCGACAAGGAAAACTATAACCATAGGTACAGATAAAGTGTAATCTTGTTGATAAAGTGTACATTTTTATGAAACTATTATGTAGAACCCATAATTTACTGTGTATTTTGCTATGTGTGAAAATCATTAAAACTTGACATAAATAAAGAACACATTTTCATTTAAAAAGTCTTAGATTGACAGCTTTTTCTGAGTCATATTACTAAGGCCAGTACCAAATGACATTTAATGAGTTATGTTTTAAAACCATACTGAGTTGAAATCTGTTCTCTCATTTTTTCATTTATTTTACTTTTTCAAAACACTGCTTAGCTTTACTTTAGAAATAATTCCATCATATGCAACCTCAGTGGTAGATTTACTTTAATACAAAGTATCATGACCTCAGGCACCAAATCTACTCTTTCAATTCAGTAAAGAGACTATTTCTCATGAAAGTCAAAACAGTACACAGTCCAAATTAATTTTTGGCTCCTTAAATCAGGAGAACCTATTTCACTTTGAGTCATAGAGATATACAGCATGGAAACAGACCCTTCGATCCAATCGTCCATGCCAACCAGGTATCCTAAATAAATCTAATCCCATTTGCTAGCACTTGGCCCATATCCTTCTAAATTTTTCCTATTCATATACCCATGCAGATCCCTTTTAAATATTGTAAATATACCAGCCTTCTCCCTCTGGCAGCTCATTCCATTCACGCACCACCCCCTGCATGAAAAAGTTGCCCCTTAAGTTCCTTTTAAATCTTTCCACTCTCATCTGAAATCTAAGCCCCCTAGTTTTGGAATTCCCCACCCTGGGGAAAAGATCTTGTATATCCATGCCCCTCATGATTTTATAGACATTTTTTATAAGGGATACTCCAGGGAAAGTAGCCCCAGTCTATTCAGCCTCTCCCTGCAGCTCAAACCCTCCAACCCTGGCAACATCTTTGTAAATCTTTTCTGAACCCTTTCAATTTTCACAACATCATTCCTATAGCAGGCAGACCAGGATCACATGCAGTATTCCAAAAGTGGCCTAAGTAATGTCCTGTACAGCTGCAACCTGACCTCCCAACTTCTTTATTCAATGCATTGACCAATTAAGGCAAGTATACCAATCGTAACAAACATAATGCTGATCCAATAAGTAAACTCAGAATTAGACCTTTCCAGCTTGCATTATTCAGTTGATCACTGTATAAATGGCCTGCTTCCACACTGTATGGATTCTGTGATTCTATGATTCTAGAAACATACACAAGCCTTAGGGAGTCAGGACCATGGCCTCATCAAATCACACTGTATAATAATTGATTTACTGCATCATGCTTTATGCCTTTTGCTTGTTTGAAAAGATAGCATTTAGTAATTTAATTAAATGTCAAACAATAATTGATATGGGAAAATATCAAGGTCACTATGTAATATTATGGGAACTATAATAATCTCCAAAACAAAAAGTAGGCCAAGCGCTTTTAGGGTCCAGAAAGAACTGATACCATGCCTTTAGATAATGACATCAAAGGGGGTCTGAGTGACTAATATTTGATCATTTTAATGACATGTTAATTTTGGTTCAGATTCATTAATTGATAGTTTCATGAACCACTTTAAGCAGTGGTTAAGTGATCATTGTGGCCAAATTACATCAGAGTTTTTATTTTTTATTTTCTTTTTTAAAACCATTTTATCTCTGAAAGGTCCTATTAAAAATAAGATGACGGAAGTCAACAATTGTCATCTTTTAACCACTTCCACAATATAGAAGGTGTCCGCTGTGAATTTGGTAAAGGGAGTTTCAGTGTTGGAAATCCAGAAAAAGTTCAAATGTATATTTTCTGGAAACAGCAACATTAGAAGAAAATATATTCAAGGACTTCAGACAAAATGAATGTTAAAGATAAGGAGAGTCATTCACACGGTAAAAACGGTTAAAGGGTGAGTTGATGATGCCAGCTATGAAGGGAAAGAAACAAAATCTAAAGAGAGAGAAAAGTCCTCAATGTCATTTAGCCAGGAGTGAAAGTTAGTGGTCAATCGTGTAATGAGAGAAGAGCAGTGGGATGGGATTATGGACAAGATGAGCTCAGGGAAGCACGAGTGAAGAGAAGAGAGAAATAGATTTTAAGTGTGAAAGCAGAAAATAACTCCGAGTAAAGTTGACTTGGTGAGCAATGGGTAGTGAGGAATGTGGCACTGACAGCTGAATGAATGGGCTCATTGTTTCTTGAACAGCTATTAAACGGGCCATAACAATATTTATTATCATCCAACCTTTTAAGTTTGCTTTGGTTAGGTAATCGAACACAAAAGCATTGTAAGAAATTAATCCTACCAGAGTTACATAAATTATGGGAAAATAGAATGATTTAATTGTTGGCTTCTCACTGAGGTAATGTTTCTAATATTGAACAGAATACATTTGTAGCCACACAGACAAGAGGAAATCATTATATGCTTTTATCCCTTAGTGTAATATGCATGTGATTCAAATAGTGACATACCTGAAATTAAATTCAACAATAGGCATTGCACTTATCCTGTAATCCACAACTCACATTTCAAATTCTTACCAGTTGCAACAATTGGATTGGAATCATGCTCATTCCAAAGGTACAGTAAAAGACATACAGGGTGAAATTTAACATAAATGGCCTGAACTCCATAATGAAGTCTGGTAGCAACCCCCACTGACTTGATTTCTGGAAGTAGAAAGTGTGGACTGCAGATGCTGGAGATCAGAGTCGACAGCGTGGTGCAGGAAAAGCATAGCAGGTCAGGCAGCATCTGATGACAGGAGAATCAATGTTTCGGGTATAAGCCTTTCATCAGGATTGATTTCTGGAAGCCTCAGTGGAAACAGTGCCCAACTAATTAAAACTAATGCACAGAATCTATTTTTAATTCATTCATGGTGTGTCAGCTGTCTTCTTGACTCATCACAATCAATCATGATTTTGCACTAAGTCCGCTCTTAGAAAAGATGGTCCGGTATTTGATCCAGAGGGAACAGTGACACAGGGCCATATATTCCCGGAACTGACCAGCACAGCCAGATTGCTGCTCATAGTTCATTATGGTACTGCTGAGCTCCACACTTTTATCTGGGATTTCTAACCACAGCTTCTCTGAAGTGTAAGCAGCGCACCAGGGTATCAGTTAAACAGAGGATCAGGTGAGTAGCATGCCAGGTCAGTAATGAAATGCTGAGATAATATTGGAGATGATACATCAGGCATAGCACTGGGAAGATTTCAACGACAGCATGGTGGAGTGTCAGGTCCCACGAGTTCAGACTGATGGCAAAGGGACTGTAAGACCCTGGCAGTTCAGACCCTCATGGTTGGGTTATTGCTCGGGCTACCAGTGGCAGTAGGGAGGAATATTGGAACCAGCAGCCATGCAAGGTATGTTGGAGCTTTCTGGGCTGTCTGTGGTTCAGGTCATGGGACTTCAGGTTAGTGAGGTGGGAAAGGGCCATATTCAGGTGAGAAAGGGTCATATTGAGGTGAAAAGGACCGTATTGAGGCTGACAGGAGACTGGAATTTCAGAGGCAGCGGAGGAGTGATCAAAGTTTAATAGTTACCCAGGATTCAGACTGCTCTGAATCCTGGGTAACTATTTTCCTAGGGAACTATTTCAGAACTATATAGCACAGAACAAACACTTCAGTCCAACTCGTTTGCACAGACTAGACATCCCAATCTGACCTAGTCCCATTTGCTAGTATTTGGCCCATAATTCTCTAAACCCTTCTTATTCATATATCCATTCAGATGCCTTTTAAATGTAAGTGTACCTGTCTCCACCACTTCCTCTGGCAGCTCATTCCATACATACACAACCCTCTGCATGAAAAGGTTAACTCTCAGTTTTTTTATATCTTTCCCCTCTCACCTTAAACCTGTGCCCCCTGGTTATGACCTCCCCCACTCTAGGAGAAAGACCTTGGCTATTCACCCTATTCATGCCCTTCCCAATTTTATAAACCTCTATAAGATCACCTCTCAGTCTCTGATACTCCATGCAAAAAGGATCCAGCCTATTCAGCCTATAACCCAAAAACTCAAACTCTCCAGTTCCAGCAACACCCCTGTAAATCTTTTCTGCACCCTCTCAAGTTTGACAATATGCTTCCTATAAAAGGGTGATCAGTATTGTACACAGTATTCTAAAAGTGGCCTCACCAATGTCCTGCACAGCCGCAACATGACATCCTAATTCCTATATTCAATACTCTGACCCATGAAGGTAAGTGTGCCAAATGTCTTCTTCACCACCCTGTCTGCCTACAACTTCACTTTTAAGGAACTATGCACCTGCATTTCTAGGTCTCTGTGTTCAGCAACACTCCCCAAGTCCCTACCACTAACTGTATAAGTCCTGTCCTGTTTTGCCTTACCAAAATGCAACACCTCACATTTATCTAAATTAAACTCCATTTGCCACTCCTCAGCTCATTGTTCTACTATTCTCTGAGATAATCTTCTTCACTATCCACCAAACTTACAAACCATGCCTCCTTTATTCACATCCAAATCATTTATATAAATGATAAAAAGCAGTAGACCTAGCACTGATCATTATGACACAGTGCTGGTCACAGGGCTCCAGTCTGACAAGCAACCCTCTCCCTCCACTCTCTGACTCAAGTTGGTGAAACACAATTTCCCATGCACAAAGCCATGCTGACTATCCATACTCAGTCCTTGCCTTTCCAAATGTATGTCAATCGTGTCCCTTCGAGTCCCCTCCAATAATTTACCCACCACTGATGGAAGGCTGAACATGTTACAGTTCTCTGGCTTTTCCTTGTAGACTTTCTTAAATATTGGCACCACATTAGCCAACCTCTAGCCTTCTGGCACCTTGACGATACAAATATCTCAGCAAGTGACCTAGCAATCCATTCCCACCTTCCCACAAAGTTCTGGGAAACACCTGATCAGCTCCCAGGGATTTATCTATCTTTATGCATCTTAAGACTTCTAACACCTCCTCTTCTGTAATATGAACTCTTTGCAAGACAACATTGCATATTTCCCCAAGTTCCCTAGCTTCTATGTCTTTCTCCAAAATAAATACTGACATGAATGATTTGTTTAGCATCTCACCCATTTGCTGGAGTTCCACACATATTGGCCATGTTGATCTTTAAGAGGCCGTATTCTCTCCCTAGTTACTCTTTTGCTCTGAAGAAACTTATAGAATCTTTTTGGATTCTCCTTAACTTTATTTGCCAAAGCAATCTCATGTCCCCTTTTTGCTCTCCTGATTTCCCTCTTACATGTACTCTTAATGCTCTGATACTCTTTCTGGGATGCACTCAACCTCAGCTGTCTAAACTTGACATATGCCTCCTTCTTTTTCTTGACCAGAGCCTCAATTTCACTAGTCATCCAGCATTCCCTACATATATCAGCCTTGCTCTTCATACTAACAGGAACATACTGTCTCTGAACTCTCGTCATCTCATTTTAAAGACCTCCCACTTCTTAACCTTCCCTTTACCTGTGAATAGCCCCCCCCCCATCAACTTTTGAAAGTCCCTGTCTAATACAATCAAAATTGGCCCTACTCCAATTTAAATTAATGGAAGCAGAACACTTTGAATTCTCTGATGTTAAGGGGATTTTTTTTGTACCAGACATGGGCAAATTCTCCATCAGAAACTTCAATTGGTTGGGTAATTCTCATCGAGTGTGCTGCATTTGGTAACATCATCAGTGAGCCTTCGCTGAAGCACTGGTGTTAGTGACCCACTTTTTATTTATGTGTTTAGGTTTCCTTGTGTTGGTGATGTCATTTCCTGTGATTATGTTATTTGCTATGGTGATGTTATTTCCTGTTCTTTTACTCAGAGAGTGGTAAATGGGGTCCAAGTCGATAGAGTTGAATGGTTGGAATGCCATGCTTCTAGGAATTCTCAGGCGTATCCCTGTTTGGTTTGTCCTTGGATGGATGTGTTGGCCCAACATCTCGATGTCAGTGCTGTTTCAATGATTTTGTGGCAATTTGAATATCTGGGCCATAGTTCCAAGTCAGCATAGTGACAGAATTGGAGGGAATTGTGCAAGTGGTGGTATGCCCATGCATCTCCTTCTCTGGCCCTTCTACGTATTAGAGGAAGGTACTGTCAAAGGAACCTTGCTTAATTTCCATATGGACAAAACAGTCTGATTTTATGATAAATTTATCTCCAAGCTATCTGAGAACGACAAAACATATTGTAATAATTAACACAATTTTATAAAATTATTATCAATTCCACAATCCCACATAATCAGAAGTCACAATTATCAGTTACAAATGATAGCTACATAGGAGCATTATCTCCACCAGCAGATCCTGTCTGCATGCCTTTCCACTTAGATCATGGGATAGCAAAACTATCACTTATTTATAAGGCACTGCAGCTTCAGTGTAATATTATACACAGCCCAGAAGGTACTCTTGGTCATTTCATGCTTCAACTCTTGAATAATGAAACAGAAATAAGATCACTTAACTGGGTGCTTGTGCATGAAACACAAAGTGCCAGCATCCAAGTTCAGCAGGTAATAGGGCAGGTAAATAAAAGCCCTTCTTTATTTCAAGACAATGGAGTTTAAAAATAGGGGAGGTTTGCTAAGATTATGCAAGGCACGAGTTAAACCAAACCTGGAATTCATGAACAGTTTTGATCCTTTTATCTAAGCTTAGGTATAATGTCATTCAAGGCAGAGCAGTGAAAGTTCACTAGGTTGATACCACGTACGGAGGATTTCCTTATGTAGAGGTTGAGTAGATTAGGCCTGTACTCAAAGGAATTTAGATGAATGAGAGATTCTTAGGGAGCTTGACAAGATAGATGCAGAGGTTGTTCCTCCTTGTGGGAGAGCTGGTCCAAAAAAACATAATCTTAGATGAATTGGTCACCCATTTTACACAGAAATGAGTTGAAATTCCTTCTCTTAGAGGTTTGTGAATCTGTGGAATTCTTTATCACAGAGGACTGTACAGACAAGGTTATTAAGTATATTCATGGCCAAGGAACAGATGGTGTGGCAGGAACCAAAAGCTCAGAGTCACCTTTGTGGGCAGAATGTACGTGTTCTGCGAAGCAGCCACGCAGTCTATGTTTCATTTCCCCAATGTAATGGAGACCACATTGTGAGCAGCGAGTGTGCTGCAGTATGTTTTTAGGCAGTAGATTAGCTTTTCTGAACTCTAATAAAAAAAATTGAAATCATAGAATTGCTACAGTGTGGAAGCAGGCCATTTGGCCCATTGAGTCCATAATCACCCTCAAAATAGTATCCCAGACCCAGAACCTCTACCCTATATATACCAAGGCTTACCCACATAACGTACACATTCCTGGATCCTATGGACAATTTAGCATGGCAAATCCACTGACCTGAACATCTTTGGACTGTGGGAGAAATCTGGAGCACTTGGAGGAATCCCAAGCAGACACAAGGAGAATGTGCAAACTCCACACAGATAAGAACCAGAGGGTGGAATCAAATCCATGTCCTTGGCGCTGTGAAGCAGCAGTGCTGACCACTGAGCCACCGTACCACCTTAGAAATGTTTTGGCATTTTCCAGAAAATGAATTTTAATGTATGAATTGTCAATATTAAATGCACCAGACTTCTAGACATATTCTTATATCATTGTGCTACACAGAATACATGTGTAACATAAAACCATCCAGATCACATATTTCTCACAAAAACACCAACTATGAATACAAACGGAAGGTTTTTTTTGTTTTCAATCCTTTGGCTACAGAAATTGTGGACAAAAGTTCTCAACTACTGTTTAGCCATATTCATTTGACATTTTTATTATACTGAATAATAGACCAGATGGATGACTTGGCTTCAACCTAGACACTGGAAAAGACAATGGCAGAAAGAGTCCTGTTGACCCTGTATAGTCCTCCTCATTAACATCTGGGGCTAGTGCTAAATTGGGATAACTGTCTCACAGACGAGTCAAGGAGCAGCCTGACACAGGCCGCTTTGATGAACGGCTTATGCCTGAAACGTCGATTGTCCTGCACATCAGATGCTGCCTGACCAGCTGTCCTTTTCCAGCACCACATTCTCGACTCTGATCTCCAGCATCTGCAGTCCTCACTTTCTCCTAACAGTCTGACACAGTCATACTCACGGAATCAGACCTTACAGACAATGTCCAAACACCACCATCACCATCCCTGGATATGTCCTGTTCCACCTGCAGGATAGACCCAGCAGAGGAGGTGGTACAGTGTTATACAGTTGGGAGGGAGTTGCCCTGGGAATCCTCAACATTGACTCCAGACCTCCTGAAGTGTCATGACATAGCTGCTAGACTCAATGTCCACACCGACCCTCAAAATAGCTTCACAGACCCAGATCCTCTATCCTATATATACCAAGGCTTACCCACCTAACCTACACATCCCTGGATCCTATGGACAATTTAGCATGACGAATCCACTAACCTGCACATCTTTGGACTGTTGGAGGAATCTGGAGCACTTGGAAGAATCCCAAGCAGACACAAGGAGAATATGCAAACTCCACACAGACAGGAGCCAGAAGGTGGAATCAAATCCAGGTCCTTGGCACTGTGAAGCAATAGTGCTGACCACTGAGTTGCTAGACAGGATCTGTAGCAGGTGATGGGAACCAACAAGAGGGAAAAACATACTTGACTTCATCTTTACCAATCTGCCAGCTCCAGATGGATCTGTCCATGACAATATTGGTAAGAGTGACTACTGCACAATCCTTGTGGAGAGAAGTCCCACCTTCACATTGAAAATAACCTCCACCACGTTGTGTGGTGCTATCATCTTGCTAAATGGGACAGACTTTGAACAGATTTGAAACACAAGATTGGGCATTTGTGAGAGCAGCACAATCTGCAACCTCTTTGCCTGGCAGAACCCCATTCAACCATTAGTCTCAAGCCAGGGGATCAATCCCCTAGTTCAATGGAGAGTGCAGGGGAGCGGGCCAAGAGCAGCACTAGGCATTCTGAAGATGAAGTGTCAACCTGGTGATGTGAATAAACAAGACTACTTGCATACTAAACAGCATAAGCAGCAAATGATAGAAAGAGCTAAGCGATCCCACAACCAACGGATCAGATCTTTTGTTTGGTTCATTTGTGGGACTTGGGCATTGCTGGCTGGCCAGCAATGATAGCCCAATCCGATTTGTCCTTGAGAAGGTGGTGGTGAGCTGCCTTGATGTTCAGTGATGTTACCATCACTGAATCCCCCACTGTCAAAATCCTGGGGGGTTATCAATAACCAGAAACTCAACTGGACTTGCGAAATAAACACAGTGGCTACAAGACCAAGCCGAAAGCTTGAATACTGTGTCAAGGAACTCATCTCCTGACTCCCCAAAGCCTGGCCACCATTTGCAATACGCAAGCCAGGAGTGTGATGGAATACTCCCTATTTGTCTGGATGGACGCAGCTCCAACAACACTCAAGAAGCTTGACACCATTCAGGACAAAGCAGCCTGCTTATTCAGAACCATATCCACAACAAACCACTCTGTCTACCACCGACACTCAGTAGCAGCAGTGTGTACTATCTACAAGATGCACTGCAGAAATTCACCAAAGATTCTCAAACAGTGCCTTCCAAACCCACAACCACTTCCACCTAGAAGGACAAGAGTAACAGATACATGGGAACACCACCACCTGCAAGCTCCCTCCAATCCACTCATCATCCTGACTTGGAAATATATCGCCATTCCTTCACTGTCACTGCGTTAAAATCCTGGAATTCCCTCCCTAATGGCATTGTGGGTCAACCCACAGCAAGTGGGCTGCAGTCGTTCAAAGAAGCACTTCACCTCTACCTTCTCAGGGCAACTCAGGAGAGGGAATAAATGCTGGCTAGCAAGAAATGCCCACATCCCACAAGTGTTTGTAGCTGCTGTCCTAGTCTATTCCTCCTATCAACAACCATTTAAATTGTTGAGAGTTAACTGCTTGTGAATGCATTTTGTCTGCATAATTTTCCCTTCATATGAAATCTTCCTCCCTTTCATGTTTCATCCTTAAAAGTATAAGACTATACTTGGATTGATTTTGCAAAAACATCATTAACCCTGTGTCTTTCATCTATACTAAACCTTTTTTTCGACTCATTTTTATCTTTTTTAAACTGCAAATGAATGGCATGAACAGTTCTTTCATGCTGGTATGGAAGCTGTTTATGATTGTCAAGTCAAAAGGTTCTGAAGACTACCAATCGTTCCGTAAAGACAATCATTTTTGGGGTTTGAAACATCAAACACCAGAATTCTTCAATGTGGCTAAAAGCTGACTTTGATGATTTCTTAAGATCGACAAGACACTGTAATTAAACCTACTGTATAATTAAGTATTTAAGTCTCACTCTGCATTTAATACTTACAATTTATAGATTGAAATTAATTTTCTGGAAAAAACTGAGACATTTCAAAATTGGAATGATTATGCCACTCACCAAATATATAATGGAAGCAAGCTGGGTAGATAAATATATAGAGCAATCAAAACAAACATTACTTCACTGAACAGCAATTTGTCCACATCAAAAAATTTTCCCGTCATAATCTTTCCACAACTGAAGCTCAAATATTATATTTGGCCAAGCTCTCTATTATCTGGAGTGCAAATCAATCAAAAGTAATCATCTGTACTATAGTTTTTATTTTTGTTTTGAGATTGTTGTACCTCATTTTTGATACACCTACACTTGTTTAGAAGTGACACAGTGCAAGTCAACATGGGTAACAGGGAGAAACTGAGGACTGCAGATGCTGGAGATCAGAGTCGGGAGTGTGGTGCTGGAAAAGCACAACAGTCAAGCAGCATCCGAGAAGCAGGAGAAACAATGTTTCGGGAATAGGTCCTTCATCAGGAATGAGGCTCTCAATGTTGCAATCTCAGCTACCTTCCCCCCAGTCCCATCCTGCTCCCATTTATCTCCCAGTCCGCCAGCCCACAAGGGAATGAAGGGGCTTATGCCCAAAATGTCGATTCTCCTGCTCTTCAGTTGCTGCCTGACCTGTTGTGCTTTTCCAGCACCACACTCTCGACTCTGATCTCCAGCATATGATGTCTTCACTTTCTCATTATTGATTTCAACCTGATTGTGAAGAGTCTTCCCAGGAAGCCTCCTTGAAGAAGTTTTTCTCCTCTCTCTACAAGGATCTCAGTGAGTCTACCTACTGCATTTTTAGCTACGTTGCACCCAGTCCCACTCTCCCTCCCATTTATCATTCAGCCCCCGGCCCACAAGCCTCATTCCTGATGAAGGGCTTATGCCCAAAACAGTGCTTCCCCTGCTCCTTGGATGCTGCCTGACCTCCTGTGCTTTTCCAACAACACACTCTCAACATTAGTAACACTTAAGTCAGTCAGTCAGTTGTGTTACTTCTTCCACAACAATAATAATAAGTTCTTCCCCTAGAAAACTAGCATTTAATTATGTATTTATAAATTAAGCATATTTAAATAGGTATCTTATGAAAGAGAATAGAGAAAAGGCGCAATCACTTCAAAATTCATCCAGAATTTGAAAGGTTTATCAATTTTGCTTCCAATTTCCTGCTCTCATCTTCACTTGTCCATCTCTGACTCCTCCCTTGTCTTCCTCGACATCTTTGTTTCCATTTCTGGGAATAGGCTGGCCATTAATGTGCACTACAAACTCACTGACTCCCACTGTTAACTGCACTCAACATCCTCACCCCCTACACCTTTAAAGACTCTATTCCATTTCCCTAGTTCCTCCATCTCTGTCACATCTGGTTTAATGATGCCAACTTCTACAAGGGGCTTCTGAAATGTCCACCTTCTTCGTCAATTAATGTGGTTGACAGGGCCCTCGGTTGTGTTCGACCAATCTCCTGTTCTTCAGCCCTCATTCCTTCTCTTCCTTCCCACACAATGATAGGGTTCACCCACCTCCTCAACTACTGTCCCAGCAATATCCACAATCAAAGGATCATCAGCTGCCTTTTCCGCACACCCAGCAGGATGCCACCAGCAGACGCATATTCCTCCCCCTCCCTTGTCAGTCTTCTACATTGACCATTCCCTCCAGGACACCTTGCTCCACACCTCTTCCACGCCTAATTCCTCCCCACAGCTCCATAGCAATCACAGGAGGTGCAATACCTGCCTGTTTATTTTCTCCCTCGTCACTATCCAAGGCCCCAGATACACCTTCCAGATGAAGTATTTACGTCCACTTCATTCAATCTAGACCACTCTATTAGCTGCTCATAATGTGGTCTTCTCTAATTTCGGGAGGTGAAATGCAGACTAAGTGACCGTTTTGCAGAACACCTACATTCTGTCTGTAAAAATGACCCTGAGCATCCTGTTGCCTGCCTCTTCAACACACCACCATGTTCCCTGGCCAACATCTCTGTTTTGGGCTTGCTGCAGCGAAATTCAGTGCAAGCTGCAAGAGCAGCACCTCATTTCCACTTGGGAAGTCTGCAGCATTTAGGACTCAATGTCAAGTTCAATAAAGGTGCCTGGGCACCTTTATTCAGGTCCTTAGCCAAACCCCACACACCAGACCTTGTCATCACATGGGTTGCTAAGAACAAACCAATAATTCATTGATGTTCCCCGTAAGCAGCTATTGATTCTCTCAGGCTGACCATTACTCATTCCTTCTTTCTGTCCAATTGATTTTTCCCCCTCTGGGCTCCATCTGCATCTGTCGTTTATTCCTTCGCCCTCCCTCCAGCCCATCTTCAGCGTGTTTACCAACCTGCTCCTCACTACAAACAATTCTGAAAAAGGCTCACTGGACATGAAACATTCATTCTGCTTTCTCTCCACAAATGCTGCCTGACCTGCTGAGTTTTTCTAGCAATTTATGCTCCTGTTTCTGATTTTCAGCACCCACAATTATTTTTTTCTGCAATACTGGTACAATACAGCTTTTGTTTTCAAAACTGGTATAAATGTATCCAAAATAGAAAATACAACTTGGTCTGTATATCCAAGTTATATGATTTAATTTAAAGCATTCATATTTTCAATTAATGTCAAATTTCCTTCCTTGTAGTTAAGGTTGAGTTTCTTTTTGTGGTGTTACTATCACCAGACTTCTAGACATAACTATTCTTAAAGCATTATGACACACAGTGTTTGAGATCTAGAATTTCTAATCCAGGTACTATGTGAATCTGGTTAAATCCATGATTCTTTGTATTAGAAGCACAAAAAAGCATTTTGGTAGAAAGGTTAACAATATAGGGGAGTAGACCATGGACTAACAAGTTCCAACTTCTCACTTGCATTGTCCTGACCTACCATAAGGCTGGTCTCTCACTGAAGAGAGTCAACTGGTGGTGGTTCAAGCTAAGGGTCACCACACCTCAGGCAAATGGTTCAGAAGGAGAGCCCTTCACGCTAACCTCAGCCGATGCGAGAATTGAACCCACATTATTGGCATAACGCTGCATTGAAAACTAGCCATGAGGCCACTTTTAGAATACTGCATTCAATTCTGGTCTCCTTGCTATAGGACTGATGTTGTTAAATTTGAAAAAGTTCAGAAAAGATTCACAAGCATATTGCCGGGATTAGACAGTTTTAGCTAATAGGGAGAGGCTGAGTAGGTTGGTTCTTTTTTCCCTGGAGTATCAGAGACTGAGGGGTGACCTTATAGAGATTTCTAAAATCATGAGGAGCATGGATAGGGTCTTTTTCCCAGGGTAGGGGAGTACAAAACTATGGGCAGCATGGTGGCACAGTGGTTAGCACTGCTGCCTCACAACGCCAGAGACCCAGGTTCAATTCCTGCCTCAGGCGACTGACTGTGTGGAGTTTGCACATTCTCCCCGTGTCTGCGAGGGTTTCCTCCGGGTGCTCTGGTTTCCTCCCACAGTCCAAAGATGTGCAGGTCAGGTGAATTGGCCATGCTAAATTGTCTGTAGTGTTAGGTAAGGGGTAAATATAGGGTTATGGGTGGGTTCGCTTCGGCGGGTCGGTGTGGACATGTTGGGCTGAAGGGCCTGTTTCCACACTGTAAAGTAATCTAGAAGGCCCAGGTTTAAGTGAGAAGGGAAAGATTTGAAAAGGACCTGACGGACAACTTTTTCCATGCAGAGGGCAATATACAGTCATAGAGTCATAGAGATGTACAGCATGAAAACAGACCCTTCAGTCCAACCCTTCCATGCCGACCAGACATCCCAACCCAATCTAGTCCCACCTGCCAGCACCCGGCCCATATCCCTCCAAACCCTTCCTATTCATATACCCATCCAAATGCCTCTTAAATGTGCAATTGTACCAGCCTATACCACATCCTCTGGCAGCTCATTCCATACACGTACCACTCTCTGCGTGAAAACGTTGCCCCTTAGTTCTCTTTTATATCTTTCCCCTCTCGCCCTAAACCTATGCCCTCTAGTTCTGGACTCCCGACCCCAGGGAAAAGACTTTGTCTACTTATCCTTATTCATGCTCCTCCTAATTTTGTAAACCTCTATAAAGTCACCCCTCAGCCTCCGACTCTCCAGGGAAAACAGCCCCAGCCTGTTCAGCCTCTCCCTGTAGCTCAGATCCTCCAACCCTGGCAACATCCTTGTCAATCTTTTCTGAACGCTTTCAAGTTTCACAATATCTTTCCAATAGGAAGGAGAACACAATTGCATGCAATATTCCAACAGTGGCCTAACCAATGTCCTGTACAGCCGCAACATGACCTCCCAACTCCTGCACTCAATTCTCTGACCAATAAAGGAAAGCATACCAAACACCTTCTTCACTATCCTATCTACCTGCGATTCCACTTTCAAGGAACTATGAACCTGCACTCCAAGGTCTCTTTGTTCAGCAACACTCCCGAGGACCTTACCATTAAGTGTATAAATCCTGCTAAGATTGGCTTTCCCAAAATGCAGCACCTCACAT
>NC_057716.1:73721006-73740107 GCF_004010195.1 Chiloscyllium plagiosum | reverse complement strand
ACTTCCCTGAATGGATTTCTGGGAATATCCTCCCTCAGCACAGCTGTAATGCTATCCCTTATCAAAAATGCCATTCCCCCTCCTCTCTTGCCTCTCTTTCTATCCTTTCTGTAGCATTTCTGTCCTGGAACATTAAGCTGCCAGTCCTGCCCATCCCTGAGCCATGTTTCTGTAATTGCTATGCTATCCCAGTCCCATGTTCCTAACCGTGCCCTGAGTTCATCTGCCTTCCTTGTTAGGCCCCTTGCATTGAAATAAATGCAGTTTAATGTATTAGTCCCACCTTGTCCCTGCCTTCCCTGACTGTTTGACTCACTTCTGTTCTCAGCTGTGCCCGTCTCAGATCGATCTCTTTCCTCACTATCTCCCTGGTCCCCCCCACCTTGATAGTTTAAATCCTCCCAAGCAGTTCTAGCAAATTTCCCTGCCAGTATATTAGTCCCCTTCCAATTTAGGTGCAATCCGTCCTTCTTGTACAGGTCACTTCTACCCCAAATGAGATTCCAATGATCCAAAAATGTGAATCCTTCTCCCATACACCAGCTCCTCAGCCTTGCATTCATCTGCTCTATCCTCCTATTCCTCACTAGCTCGGAGCACTGGGAGTCATCCAGATATTACTACTCTTGAGGACCTCCTTTTTAAATTTCTACCTAACTCTCTGTAATCTCCCTTCAGAGTCTCAACCTTTTCCCTTCCAATGTCGTTGGTTCCAATGTGGACAATGACCTCCTGCTGGCCCCTCACCCCCGTCAGAACATTCTGCACCCTCTCTGAGACATCCTTGATCTTGGCACCAGGGAAACAACACACCATCTGCTTTTTCTCTGCTGGCCACAGAAACGTCTGTCTGTACCTCTGACTAAAGAATCCCCTAACACAACTGATGGAAGCTAACGTACTCCTCGTTGCATTAGAGCCAGTCTCAATACCAGAAACTTGACTGTTCGTGCCTCGTTCCCCTGAGAATCCATCACCCCCTGTATTTTCCTATGTGTGTGGAAAGAGCTGCCAGAGAAAGTGATGGAGGCGGGTACAATTTAAAAGGCATTCGGATGAGTATATGAATAGAAAGGATTTAGAGGGATATGGGCCAAATATTGACAAATGGGACTAGATCAGTTTGGGATATCTCATCAGCATGGCTGAGTTGAACGAAAGGGTCTGTTTCCATTCTGTGTAACTCTATGGCTCTATAACTTAAGAAGTGAGCATCAAAGTAAGGAACTTGTTATCATGGAGGTTGTCTTACCCCTCTATTATAATGAGGAATAAGGTCAGCTAAACACAGCAACATGGAAAGTCCTCAAGTAGCAAAGTGAAGTCAAACAAGGCTGTTTTCTGTCACCAGTACACTTCCCCATATTCTTCTCTTTGTTGATGTTATATGCTTTCATTAAGGACAGAGAAGCAGAGAGAGAGATTTTAAAAACTAGACTCATAATCCAGAAAACTAAGCTAATGTTCTGGACATGGGTTCAAATCACATCACAGTAGACGGTGAAACCTGAATTCAATTAATGAATCTAGAAGTAATATCTTCTTTAATAGTGACCATGAAACCATTATCAATTGTTATAAAAGAACCATCTGATTTTGTAATATCACTTCAGGAAGGAAAATTGGGTACTCTCATCTGGTCTGGCCTATATGCGAAACCAGTTTGACCAATATGGTTGACTCTTAAATGTCCTCTGAAATGGTCTACTAAGCCATTCAATGTATTCAACCACTGCGCCATCAAACAAAAGAAATGAAAGTATAAGGATCATCCAGCATTGATCTAGACACCAGAATTGAAAACAATAAATGAAAACAAAGGACTATGGACGCTGGAAATCTGAAACAGAAACCGAAACCGAAATTGCTGGCCAACTTGACAGGTCTGCTAACATCTATGGAAAGAAAACAGAGTTAACTTTCAAATCCATTGACTCTTGCGTATCACCAATTTTAATCAATCCTTGATTAGCAAGACCCTTGAGCATGAGAACAAGCCATTGCTGGCCTGAGTGGCGCAAGATGAGTGTGTCATCCTCAGTAAAGGCCAGTTGGGAGTTTTACAGTCCCTCTAACTGGAAGCTGAGCCTCAGTTGCCTCAGCAGGATTCTGTTGTTTCTATTACTGTTATGATGTTACTTCAAAATCCTGACCTGAGTATAAAATTCAGTCTGGAGTTCTCCTTGGAGCTTTATACAATTTTGCATTTTTTTCCCTGTTTGGCCAGTAACAAAACTAAGAAAGAGAAACATATTTCTTTCCTCTCATTATTCATGGGCCATTTGGGGTAAAAGCAGTGCTAAACATAAATATCATAGTCATCGAAGCACTTACATCACTTGTTACACTAATGTCAACATTTTTCTCAACATTCTTACAGACAGGACAGAGTTATTTTTCAAATAAACGTGGATTAAAGCAGTTACTATCATATGATAGCTGATTTGTTTACAGTTTTACCTCATGAGCATTTACAGATTTTAAGGCTGAACATTTTCTCATGCTCATCAGCCAGTGAAAGTATGAAAACAAACCTCAACAATCAAGCATAGAACAGGTCGATCACAAGATTACGTTCTCAAAAATCTATTTAAAAGAGGTCTTTAGACATTCTAAGCATTGTAATAGAAGTATTTACACAGACTGGCACTTTCAATGACCTTAAATATTTGGTAAAAGGTTTCTGTACTCCAGTGATTTCTGTTTGATGTGAGCTGCATATTTTACATGGGGAGAGGCATCTGTCAATCACAAAACCTCAGACTCACATTTAAATCCCTTGGAGCATATCTCTTCAATTCATCAGCAATTCCATCACGATTTTCCACAAAACATTCCTGTGGCAAACTTTATTTGACTTCTTATATGTAGCATGTGACTTTGCTGCTACATTTTATTGCACCTATTAAAAGAATGTTCTGTATTATTGCATGCTAAACAGAGAATTTTAGAATTGATAAACCAGGAAGGACCATAAAAAATCTCCAAATGTGTTACAGTTTAGGATTTGCGATGTAGAATGTATCACCCATTAGGTATTTAAATAATAGCATTTTTTTAACTTGAATTTCATATACAAGTCTGAAATAGTTACCTACAGAAATGGAATGTGTTACTCTAGAATTGAAATCAATGTTTTTTTTAAACCAAGTAACCCCACCAAGCAAATATGCTATTTGCTCGAGGGCATTAATGAACAGCAGTCATAAATGTTTTGTGGTTCTATGTTAAACTGAGCTTTTGATATGTTATCCAATTCCGCATAAATGTATTAATTTTTTGGTGCAGTCATTCTAGAGACAGAATAGCTGTAGATCAACTTGGATTAATGGAACCGATAGAGATGCTTACATTTTTAAAATCAAGTCTGCATCACAGTTGTTCAGACACAGGCAAATGTGCTTAGATTAGATCAAGAATGTGAAAAGCATCAACACATCAGCTCAGACAAACATTAATTGACTCTTATGTGCAGCAATATCTTTCTAAAATTGTGTGAAAAAAATTATTGAATAAAGGTACAATAGAGTATTTTACTGACTATTTAATGGACGCTCCTTGATGCTGAATAAACAAGAGAAAATGAAAAGAGAGTCATACAGTCATAGAGATGTACAGCATGGAAACAGACCCTTCGGTCCAACACCCTCTAGTTCTGGACTGCCCGACCCCAGGGAAAAGACTTTGTCTATTTGTCCTATCCATGCCCCTCATAATTTTGTAAATCTTTATAAGGTCACCCCTCAGCTTCCGACGCTCTAGGGAAAACAGCCACAGCATGTTCAGCCTCTCCCTGTAGCTCAGATCCTCCCATCCTGGCAACATCCTTGTCAATCTTTTCTGAACGCTTTCAAGTTTCACAATATCTTTCCGATAGGAAGGAGACCAGAATTGCACGCAATACTCCAAAAGTGGCCTAACCAATGTCCTGTACAGCCGCAACATGACCTCCCAACTCCTGTACTCAATACTCTGACCAATAAAGGAAATCATACCAAACGTCTTCTTCACTATCATTTCTACCTGCGACTCCACTTTCAAGGAGCTATGAAGCTGCACTCCAAGGTCTCTCTGTTCAGCAACACTCCCTAGGACCTTACCATTAAATGTATAAGTCCTGCTAAAGGTTTGCTTTCACAAAATGCAGCACCTTGCATTTATCTGAATTAAACTCCATCTGCCCCTTCTCAGCCTATTGGCTCATCTGGTCCAGATCCTGTTGTAATCTGAGGTAACCCTCTTTGCTGTCCACTACAGCTCCAATTTTGAAAATATGATGCTATGCCACATCATTGAGCATCAATACAAAAGAACCATAGATACAACTTGGCATTTAGGCAAGAGCTATTGAATGACAAATAATGAAATGTGAATGCCTGATTATGGTTTAATTCAGCCACATGATTTCAGTAAGACTTAACTAATCTTTTGGAAGACATTGTGATAGAATAGTATAAATGTGATGTGAAACATGTTGAGTTTAACTTTTACTAATTAGTGACCATTTCTGACCTCGGACTGATGACAATCTAGGTTAACACCAATCATAGCCGTTGAATGATTAACTTATCAGATTACATGTGTATACCAAATAACATGGTGCCTTTAAAGCAAAATATATCACAAGAAAATAGAAATGCAAAGTAAAGAGAATGTAATCTAGATCCATGCTTCTGCACAGTTACAACATTTTCTAAACAATGAAAATCATTAACTGTGATTTAACACGGTGGACAGACAAAAAGTGGAGAGACTTGCAATTGGCAACTTGTCTGGTCGGTCTGATCTCACTGCTTCCAAATGGGCCACTTTTAGCTCTACTGACACAGTTACAGTTTAAATTGGCAGTCCTCCAACTGCATAGAAAATGTTTAATTAAGCTACTAAACATCCATCTGATGCTACTTGTCACATTTTAGTAGCCAACAAAAATTGAACCGTGTCATTCAATTTGCAGAAATTTAATGCAGGCTCGAAATAAACATGGTTAGATATGCCTAGAAACCCAGGTAACTCTTTAATAATGTGGACTGTTTGTGTTTCCATACCAAACAAAGCAGGTAAAGAAGATCCTGACACAACTTTGTTATGCTATCATACAGTCATAGAGTCATATGGCACAGAAACAGACCCTTCAGTCCAACCATCCATGCCAACCATAATCCCAAACAAAACTAATCCCACCTGTCTATGCTTGGCAATATGCTTCCAAAAAGTTCTTTTTCATCTATTTATCCAAATGTTCTTTAAACATTGTAACTGTGCCCATATCTACCACTTTCTCTGGAAGTTCATTCCACACATGAACTCTATGTGAAAAAGTTGCCCCTCATATCCTTTTTAAAATCTTTCTCTTCTCACATTAAAAGTATGCACACTAATCTTGAAATTCCCAACCCTAGGCAAAAAAAAAACCTGCTATTCACCTTATCCATGCACCCCATGATTTTATAAATATCTGTAAGGTCACCCTCAACCTCTCATGCTCCAGTGCAAAAGTCCCAGCCTATCCAGCCTCTCCTTATAACTCAAACCCTCCATTTCCAGCAACACCCTCTAAAGTGTCTCTAGCTTCATAATATCCTTCCTGGATGACCAGAACTGGACACAGTACTCCAGAAGAAGCCACACCAATGTCCTATACAACCTGAACATGATGTCAGATTCAGCTGCATTGAATAGTTTGCCAACAAGCACTAATCCACATGTTAAAAAATAGTTACTGAGCTGAGGGACAAAGGGGCTAGGAATTCATTAATGAAAAGGAGAACAGGGAAAATCTAGGAGAAAATCATCAGTCCTATTTTTTCATGAACAAAAGAAAACTTGCAGCATTAGCCACAATACTGCCTCCTCCAAGATTTTCAGGATATTGTTTGGGACAGAAATGCAATACAGTGCAGAAGTGCCTCTGCCTTGATGTAGTTATATGATCTCTACCACGAGGCATATCCTTACCTCTGAGCCAGGAGACCTGGGTTCAAGTACCACCTGCTCCAAGTCCCACCTGCTCCAGGGGTGTACAACAACATCACTGAACAGATTAATTATAAAATATCGATAGCGAGTTCAATAAAAGCACACTATTCTGCTGTCTTGTGAGCTTCTAACAGTTGTGATTAACTTGTGAATCAGCAAAGTAAAAATACTTGATTCAAGGAGAGGTGTATTTATTTTCAACTGGGAAAGAAAACAAAAGCAATCATTGGGTAGGATTTAACCTTTACAATGAAAATCAGCAGTTTTTACAAGTTCATCCAATTGGTAGACCACATTTATATGCTGTCATATGGGATCACTTCAAAGTATCTTGATAATATCAGCTTAAAATCTTTCAACAGAAGCTATTTTACACAGATAATAAATGCAAATTTCTGATAATGGTGAGGCCACATGGCAGCAGGACAGAAAGTGAAAGACTATTCTGTTTCACGGTAGGACAACTGAAAATAGAGTGGCTGTTCAATTAGTTATTTATGGGCAAGAAGTGCAAAAAATCAAAAGGCAGGGATGGACAGAAAGTTCACACTCCCACCTCGATCTCATAGTATCAAAGGTCGGGCACTGCATTTAACGAGCATCCAGGTAGGCATTCATCCCTTACAAAGGGAAATCATGTCTCAGAAACTTGATTGAGTTTTTTGAAGAAGTAACAAAGAGGATTGATGAGGGCAGAGTGCTAGATGTGATCTATGGACTTCAGTAAGGCGTTCGACAAGGTTCCCCATGGGAGACTGATTAGCATGGTTAGATCTCATGGAATACAGGGAGAACTAGCCATTTGGATACAGAACTGGCTCAAAGGTAGAAGAGAGAGGGTGGTGGTGGAGAGTTGTTTTTCAAACTGGAGGCCTGTGACCAGTGGAGTGCCGCAAGGATCGGTGCTGGGTCCTCTACTTTTTGTCACTTACATAAATGATTTGGATGAGAGCATAAGAGGTACAGTTAGTAAGTTTGCAGATGACATCAAAATTGGAGGTGTAGTGGACAACGAAGAGGACTGCCTCAGATTACAACAGGATTTTAATCAGATGGGCCATTGGGCTGAGAAGTGGCAGGTGGAGTTTAATTCAGATAAATGCGAGTTGCTGCATTTTGGGAAAGCCAATCTTAGCAGGACTTATACACTTAATGGTAAAGTCCTAGGGAGTGTTGCTGAACAAGAGACCTTGGAGTGCAGGTTCATAGTTCCTTGAAAGTGGAGTCACAGGTAGATAAGATATTGAAGAAGGCGTTTGGTATGATTTCCTATATTGGTCAGAGTATTGAGTACAGGAGTTGGGAGGTCATGTTGCGGCTGTACAGGACATTGGTTAGGCCACTGTTGGAGTATTAGGTGCAATTCTCCTTCCTATCGGAAAGATGTTGTGAAACTTGAAAGCGTTCAGAAAAGATTTACAAGGATGTTGCCAAGGTTGGAGGATTTGAGTTCAAGAGAGAGGCTGAACATGCTGGGGCTATTTTCCCAGAGGAGGTGGAGGCTGGTACAATTGCAACATTTAAGAGGCATTTGGATGGGTATATGAATAGGAAGGGTTTGGAGGGATATGGGCTGGGTGCTGGCAGGTGGGACTAGATTGGGTTGGGTTATCTGGTTGACATGGATAGGTTGGACCGAAGGGTCAGTTTCCATGCTGTACATTTCTATGACTCTAAATCAGAAGTATCATTCCCACTATGTGAGGAGCTTTTGGAAAACACATCTGTTCGCACTTCCCTCCCCATACTGTGTCGCCATCATGTGCTCACATCACAGTTCTTAGCATCCTGCCATAGATTCAAAACCCCACTGCAGATTCTGTGCTGCAGAAAGCCCTCTTGGCAAACCAAGGTGACTTGGATGGAGATCACAGTAAAGGTTAGTTTCTCTGCAGCTGCACAGAGCTACCAGAAATGACCAATTATCAAGGCCTTCCTTCCTGTCTGAGCATTTAAGCACAATGGGACACGCTATACTCAGCATCAGAAACACCCTGCTCTTCACCCACTGCTCAGCAATCACTACTATCCTGGAGGATCACTCTTGAAATCACTTCTCACTGGTATCATGTTCATGGATGCTGGAACAGTGACCCTAGAAATGAAAACAGTGACAGTGAACTGTGGACCATCCCTCTAACATTGAACTTCCCACCATCACGCACATGTCTTAGTCCAACACCCTTGCCCTGATCTCAGTTAAGGCTCTATCAATCCCCTAATCAGCCATGACCAGCTATCAGTGGTACCAGGACAGTGGCAACCTCCCCAACCCCTCCTAAACCACAACCTGCTATCCATCCTCCTCAGCACTTGCTCTAATATACTTCAGCTGCCCACAGTTACCCTGAAATCTCAGGACTTTGGGAATCACCATCCCCTGCCTCAGACAGCCTCCAACTCTCAGACTTTCTTCCTCCCACAGAGCACCCTGCCCTATTGCCTTTTGATTGCCACCATCCAATTCCAATCATCACCTGTTGTTGAACAATGCTCACCAAAGAAGAAATAACAGTTTCTACTCCCTCCAACTCCAGCAGGTAGATCACCTCATGTGCTGTACATCATTTATATGCAGTTAGGAATCTTGAGGCATGTATTGCTAACTCACGGATAACATAATCAGAAAGATGCACAATTCTGGTGATGTTGCCTTTTAATGTGAATGCTTGACATGAAGATGCTTGCAGAGGGGCTTTCCAAAGCTTGCCATCAGGAAGGGTCTACTATTCTCCAAACTTCCAAGAATTGAATACTGTAGTTTGGTGCTGCCATCAGGAAGCTGATTTATAGTGTCCTGCACAATTAACTTGCCTGCCACTAAGCTTCTTCCTAGGAATCGTGCAAGAATCTGCAGCAAAAACAGTAGCACCTTATAAAATTGTACAACCATTAATGCAGGCCATTTTTCAACGCATAAAAAGTAATATCAAACCATCAACTGATTTTTGCGTATGCATCCTGAGTGGAAAGTAAAGACCATGCAAGCATCCATGAACAGACAACAATGGTTAATTATAATTTGAGGTTATTTTAAAATACTTGAGCTTTGGTCTTAAGATTTCTTGTGGCATTTGAAACATATTATAGTCTTGCCATCACCTGTAGGTATCTATGTTACATCCCTTTAAATATATACCATATAAAGATTTGCATCAAAAACTTAAAGACCACGCGGCATAGGAGCAGTAGAAGGCCAATCAGCCCATTGAGTCAGCTCTACTATTCAATGAGATCATGGCTGATTTGATCATTCTCAATTCCACTTTCCTCCCTTACCTGTGATTCCCCTACTGATTAAAAATCTGTCTATCTCAACCATGTATATACTTAATGACCCTGCTTCAACAGCCATCTGCAGGTAAGAATTCGACAGATTCAGAACTCTGAGAGAAAAGACATTCTTCTCATCTCTATTGAAACATGTAGTGCTGGAAAAGCAGAGCCAGTCAGACAGCATCTGAGGAGCAGGAGAATCGATGTTTCAAGCATAAGTTCCTCATCAGGAATGAAGCTTGTGGGCCAAGGGGACTGGCACACAAATGGGAAGGGGGTGGAGCTATGGGGAAGGTAGCTGAGGTAGGTAGATGAAGGTGGGGGGTAATGGTGATAGGTTGGAGAAGAGGGTGGAGCGATAGGTGGGAAGAGAGATGGACAGGTAGGACAGTTCAAGAGGGCGGTGCGACTTAGAGGGTTTGATCTGGGATAAAGTGGGGGCAGGGGAAATGGGAAACTGGCAAAATCGACATTGATCTTGTGTGGTTGGATGATCCCAAGGCAGAAGATGAGGCATTCTTCCTCCAAGTGTCGGATGGTTTGAGTTTGATAGCGGAGGAGGCCAAGGACTTGCAAGTCCTTGGTGAAGTGGGAGGGAAAGTTAAAATGTTCAGCCACAAGGCAATGGGGTTGTTCAGTGTGTGTGTCCCAGAGATGTTCTCATCTCTGTCTTAAATTTGCAACTCCTTATTCTGAGATTATATGCTCTGGTTCTAGACTTTGCCACAAGGAGAAACAAACTTTCTGCATTTATCCTGTCAAGTCCTGTATGTTTCAATTAGGTTTCCTCTCGTTCTTCTATATTCCAATCAGTACAGCCCAATCTATTCAACCTCTCCTCACAGGATAGTCCTTCTGACCCAGTATCAGCCGAGTGAACAATCTTTGGACTATCTTCAATACTCATCTGTCTTCCCTTAGATAAGGGACCCAAAACTGTTCAAAGGCAGTAGTAATGTCATGAAGTAAAATTTAAGGAAGCTGAAGTCAGCAAACAGTCAGGAGTCACAGTACTTGAAGATAACAGATTTATAACTGCCAAATCTATAAAGAAAATACAATAAATGGAATGAGT
This sequence comes from Chiloscyllium plagiosum, assembly GCF_004010195.1. Classification (NCBI taxonomy): domain Eukaryota; kingdom Metazoa; phylum Chordata; class Chondrichthyes; order Orectolobiformes; family Hemiscylliidae; genus Chiloscyllium; species Chiloscyllium plagiosum. Next base: position 73,729,777 of record NC_057716.1, on the reverse strand, counting down.
GATGACAGGGCTATCAAATAAATTGCTGAAATACAGCTTCAAAGTTCTCATATGCTGTATCAAATATTTGCGCTTATAGCCTTATAAGAATGCTATCCCATGTCTTTTCTTAACAATCTCCAATTGTTCTTTTACTGCTGACATGAGGCAGATTCCACAAGTATCTATTCTGTGTATAAACCAAAGATACTTCAGGGCCATTAATAGAGTGATTTTTTTCTCATGTTTCATTTGCACTGTTTTAGACAAGAATTGTTACATTTTATTAATACTTGTTATATCATTCAACACTTTGTAGATACCTCTTCACCAGCTTACGCACCAAGATAAGCTATTTGTTACAATCAGTTTTCAAATTACTTAGTATCAAATTGTGTGCAACATGCAATACATTGCATTCTTTTAACAACAAATAAATACATTCAATAAAACAAGTTCAAACTAATTTTTGATATTACACATCTAACTTTTCCATTTCATCTTCTGGTTGTGTTTCATTCACATATGATCCAGCTCAGTTACTCACTGGCTGCTACTTAATGAGAGCATGTAAGAACAGGAAACAGGGTTGGCAATGAGGGTGGGGGCGATGTATTCATTACGAGGGTATTAAAATCGCAGTTTCCTGCATCAGGTTGAACAATAGTATTTCAATCAATGGCACATCAGCAGCAGAGCAGGCATCAGCTCACCCAGAGGCAGGAACCTATTTATCATGTATTTGGGTACCAAAATGCTCACAAAGTCATTCGCACATAGGAAGCATGTGCCATCTGCTTCCTCATAATCTGAAGGTACACCAGATGAGCTTGTGCACTCTGAAGCTAAGTTTCATCATTGGCCAATTGAGCAACAGGGAAGGGGAGAATAGAAAGCTAGACAGTCTATTGATGGCAAGAAAGGGTTGGGGTTTAAAAGATGGTGGTTGCGGTGGTAGTGGTTAGGACCTCAAATGGCGCAAGCATTTAAGTTGCCAAGTGGTGTTCAGGGCCTCAAACATTATGATAACATGGCACTATCATGTGTCAATGGGGGAGTGGGGGGAGGGGAGATGTCAAAAAGGAGCTCTGGCCTACATAGGGCATCTATCATTGCAGCAATGTGATGTTGTATGTCCAAGGGAGCCAAATGTACCATACACACCACATTAACAGTCAGAGAAGAGATATTAAGCTTGAGGCAAGTTTGATTCAGCTGGAGAGAGGGTAGCTACATGATCGTTGAGAGGTGGATACTACCGGCAAGTCAAGGATGAAGGAGTAAACCCCAGATTGACAGCAGGTAGGTAAAGTGGGAGAGTTGAGATGAAGGCACAGGCTGTTGTCTCTGGGTGAAGGTGATGAATTGATGCTACAAAATAATGAGGGAAGGAGCAGTGTGATGTTTAGTGGGTCAAGGGCAAACAGATGTGATGTGATATCGTATCTTGCAAGTTAGCACATGTGCACATACCATAGAGACTGGGTTCATATTGAGACAATATCTGGAAGTTTACTAACTGCTAACTATACTTAGTAATGTGACATTGCAAAGTTGTTCATTTTGGTTACTAGGCTGACTTGTATTATTAGAGCCGAGAGTGTGGTGCTGGAAAAGCACAGCAGGTCAGGCAGCAACCGAGGAGCAGGAGAGTCGAAGTTTCAGGCAAAAGCCCGTCATCAGGAATGATTTGGTCTAAGTGTGTGTGTAATGTATGGAAAATAAAATTGATTATTTTCAATTAGGCTGTCAAATATTGTAATGTTATCGAGTTATCTCAGAAGTCTTTCTGAGGTCAGTGCAGAAATACAACAGAAGGAGGTGTAGACTATCAGAGGGAGGGTGGAGGTGGATGCTACTGTTGCAGCATCACTGTGCGTATTGACAAATAGGACTACCAAGGAAGTTTGAGCTCACACGAGATCAGTTTTGTAGGAGGAGGTCACAGTGTGGTGGAAGGGGTTTTGAGTGTGGTCATGGAATGGCCGTGTACTTCCATTGGATCATTTTCTGAAGATGGAAGGTCATGTCAACAGAGGTGTCATATCTGTCACTGCCTTCTTCTCAAGTTCACTTTGTGGATTCACAATGGCTCTCATACACCCAATAATTTTGCATCTTCAGGAAGTGATGGTGTGGATCTGCCAGAAGAGGGTCATAGATGTAAAACAACATAGACTACAAGGCCAGAAACTTGTACCAGGAGAGGGGGTGTGAGATCACGAGATAGACAACCAGGGACATCATTGTTGTCGAAGAGGACTGGCATGTAAGCATTTGTTCAGAACAGAACCAACTACCTTCAGATGTCCAATGCTAGGGATGGCTCAGGTATTCCCAGGAAGTGGTCATTGACCTGTGCACTTCTTCAAGAAGAATGCAACCCTATGGATTTTGAAGGAATCCTATATCAGTCATCCTCAATGTTACTGTGGTCCTACATTTTTACCACTAATGGCATATCCAAGGCTCCATGTGGAATAGATGTGTGTCATCTCCCGGGCTGCAATAAATAGAGCTTACCAATGACCTGTTCAGAAGGGCCAATCAATTGATGCTGACAGCCAGGCCACCAGAGCAGTTTTAGCTTTGGAGTCATTGTGTAATTCCCATGAGTATAGAGTGTAACTGACTGCACTCCAGTAGCCATTAGAGCTTACTGGCAGAAGCCAGATGCATTTTCAGTCAGCGGAGGTTTTACCTTTCTTAATATTTAACTGGATTGTGACCACTCGAAAATAGTGTGCCTGTTTCTCAGGGAGCTGTCATGACTCATTGCTTCACAGAATGTTCAGTTCCCACAGCTATTGGAGGCCCTTGGCCAAGTGCAGTGTTTGATCTTGAGTGACAAGGGCTACCTGCTGATGACAGGGCTGCTGACGTTACAGCCTCCATGGAGGAGTGTCAATAGGCAGGACGTAAACTGGCCAGGCCAATCAGGAAACTGACCACTGGCTCGCTGAAAATCAGCTTCCGATGTCTTGACCTATCTGCTCAAATAGCCAAATATGCAATGCAAAACGAAGAAGATTCACAACTGACGACATGGAAGAATTGCACGCCTCGTCAGATGACAATGACAGTGTGGAATACAGGGAAGAAGGCAGATAGAATGACACCACTCTAAGATGCCTGGACCACAGAGAGATGTGGCACTGCTGACAGAAACAAGCTCATCTTTGAGCATCTTGCTTTGGAATGAGGTACCACTGTGACCAAAACTTGCAAGCCATTGCCTGCACTTAACGTACAGCAGCTTTTGACAGCTTTCATTCACAGCTACCTCACTACCCACATCCTCGAACCCCAACAATCACAGGGAACAGAACTTTAGCACAGATTGAAAGACATGACTGGCCCTACATAGAGTAACTCCTTGCCAACATCCTGGGGGCTACTACTGACCAGAAACTAAACTGGTCTAGCTATTTAAATACGATGGCTATAAGAACAAATCAGAGGCTAGGAATCCCACATCTCCTGACTACCCAAAATCTGGCCAACGTCTGCAAGGCACAAGTCAGGAGTGTGATAGAATGCTTCCCATTTGCCTGGATGGGTGCAACTCTGACATCACTCAAGCTTGACAGTATCCAGGACAGGACTGAGACAAAAAAACTGTTGTTGCTGCAATCTAAAGTGGACAGGCAGGAGTCTGGAAGAACACAGCAAGCCAAGCAGCATCAGGAGGTGGAGAAGTCAATGTTTTGGGTATAACCTGAAGAAGGGTTACACATGAAATGTTGACTTCTCCACCTCCTGACACCAGATCCACAAACATTCATTCCTTCTACTACTGATGATCAATAGCAGCACTATGCAACATCTACAAGATCCATTGTAGAAATTCACTAAGACTCCTTAGACAGCATAACACTAACCATCTGGAAGGACAAACGCAGCAGATACACGCAAATACAACCATCTGGAAGATTCCCCTTCAAGCCACTCACATCCTGATTTGGAAATATATTAGCGTTCCCTCAGTGTCACTGGGTCAAAATCCTGGAACTTCCTCCCTAACAGCATCATGGGTATACATATACCAAATGGACTGCAGTGGTTCAAAAAGCCAGCTCACAACCATCTTCTCAAAGGCAACTAGAGATGGGCAATAAATGTTGGCCCAGTCAGCACCACCCACATCCCATGAATGAATAAGAAAATACATCATACTTGTAAATAAGCAGTTGAAGGTATTAATAGCAATAGGGCCATGAGAGCATGAGAAGCACATCACTTCTCAAGCTTGTAAGTAATCTCGGTCAATCTCCTCAGCATGATATTTATGGAATGTTCAGCCATATCACATTCCACACACAGACATCTAATTGACTGACTTCTAAAACATTGCCATATCATTTCCTATAAATGAGATGTCCTTCAGTAACCTTCATGAAGCATATTCCCTCTGATTGAGGACATTCCGAATAATACACTTAATGTGCATTATAATCAAACAACAAAAGTATAAAGTGAAATATTCATATATCGAATTTCACAGTGTGTCAAGATACTACTGTGTCTTTATGCTGCTTTAGCTTTTCATTTACAACCACTACTTCTTGGTGTGTGTCAAATATAAGTATCCACTGAAGTGGCCTGCTCAGAGCAATACCCATTTGCATGCCATGATTTTGGCAAAGATTCTTGAAAACCTTGAATTCCAAGGGTCTCCTTCCGGGACATCCTTCTTGTCTCCATTTGCTGGAGGCTCTGGGTTCACTGGCAAAGGGATTGTGGGTTTACTGCTTTGTCGCGGCTGGCTAACACCACTCCAACTTCTTGGTGTGTCCCGGAGGAAATGGGCAAAAAGAGGAAGGTCTTGTTCTCTTCTCAGCCAGCCAAGAGCCATGACAAAACTCAAGGTTCTAGATGCTCTACTATACTGACCACATAACGTTCTGCACAGTCTCTGGCATCTCTGCCAGATTTCTCCATACTTGTCTCTGTATTTCCAATAGGCTTATTAGGGCCAAGACCAGAGGAGTCTGCTTGGACCTAATTTCCAAGTTCACCCATTTTCCCTGCAGGTTGGATGATCTGGAATCAAACTTATCACCAGCCTCATTCCTAATGAAGGGCTCTTGCCCGAAACATCAATTCTCCTGCTCCTCGGATGCTGCCTGACCCTATCTCCAGCATCTGCAGTCCTCACTTTCACCTAGTTGATTATCACCAGTTCTGCCGACTAACAGATGTTTGCAGAAATGGGTGTCATATAACCAGCCCCAACATATAAACGCAGGAAAGGCATGCGTCTATCGCACACAGTACAATTTGCATCTTAGTTCTGATACAAGATTAAGTTCCAACTGCTTTCAATCCCACCTTCAGTAGCCACACTCTTGTATCCAATAGCATTACAACCAGGCTACATTCTCCATTTGTTATACTGTTATGACATTATATGCTATCATTTGTCCATTAATTATCTGTGCTGAAAATGTGTTGCTGGAAAAGCGCAGCAGGTCAGGCAGCATCCAGGGAACAGGAGAATCGACGTTTCGGGCATAAGCCCTTCTTCAGGAAAGAAGGGCTTATGCCCGAAACGTCGATTCTCCTGTTCCCTGGATGCTGCCTGACCTGCTGCGCTTTTCCAGCAACACATTTTCAGCTCTGATCTCCAGCATCTGCAGACCTCACTTTCTCCTCATTAATTATCTGTGTCATATCAGCATTTATAAGCTCCAACTATATCCTAGAGTTGACGGACTGTAGGGGCTCAGAGATGTAAACAACAGCATGCACATCAGGCAATGAAGTTAGACTGCAAGTGTATCCTGGGCCACACTAAACCTTATTGAGATTTCTACATCAGAAAAGATATTGCAGAATGACGACCTTGTGGTTTCTTACGTCTTTTATATGGGATTACAGTTTACAGTAGTAATTTCACAATACAGTACAGGTACAAGTATTTGAAATTTGAATTTGCCCTCTTTATGTTGAAAGTGAGGACTGCAGATGCTGGAGATCAGAGCTGAAAAATGTGTTGCTGGAAAAGGGCAGCAGGTCAGGCAGCATCCAAGGAGCAGGAGAATCGACGTTTTGTGCATAAGCCCTTCTTCAGGAATGAGGAGGGTGTGCCAAGCAGGCTAAGATAAAAGGTAGGGAAGAGGGACTTGGGGGAGGGGTGTTGGGAATGCGATAGGTGGAAGGAGGTTAAGGTGAGGGTGATAGGCTGGAGAGGGGGTGGGGGCGGAGAGGTCGGGAAGAAGATTGCAGGTCAAGAAGGCGGTGCTGAGTCTGAGGGTTGGGACTGAGATAAGGTGGGGGGAGGGGAAATGAGGAAGCTGGAGAAATCTGCATTCATCCCTTGTGATTGGAGGGTTCCTAGGTGGAAGATGAGGTGCTCTTCCTCCAGGCGTCGTGTTGCCATGGTCTGGCGATGGAGGCGGCCAAGGACCTGCATGTCCTTGGCGGAGTGGGCTCCCTCCCGCCTGAAACGTCGATTCTCCTGCTCCTTGGATGCTGCCTGACCTGCTGCACTTTTCCAGCAACACATTTTTCTGCTCTTTCTGTTGAAACACAGATTTGGAGATGAGCAATAACCAATGCATTTGTGTGTGCATGAATGGCTATTCAGAAAGTGTGAAGGTCACCTTACTTCGATGTCAGATTTTCACAGCATTTGGAAAACATTCTGGTCAGGTTAGCAAGGAGAAAATATCATTGTTGATAAGTGGGCAAGGTAAGAGCTCTATCTAAATGTATTAAAATGAAATGGCACATGTGAGAATAAGGACACATTTGTGACTTGTTGCTTTTTATTTCTAAAGTCAGGTAGCAAAACTGCTTTTGATGTAAGATTATGTCATATAAATGAGGTATAAGAGTGAGTGACATTCCCTAATAGTTATGCAGTACTGACAGTCATTGGTGGCATCTCCATATTAGCTTGTCCATTGCAGATTATTTAATACTTCCAACACCTTGAACTGATACTACATTGAAATTCTACTTTGTAACAAGATAAAAAGTAATACACATAAAGGAGAATAACAAGCATAAACACACAAAAAGTATTACTACATTTTCAGTACAATTAGTTATGTCATCAGAACAGTTCTCACAGTACTTAGTCACTGTGAAAATAGAACTTCCTCATACTTATTCTTTCCTTTGCATTAAACCAGTGCATGTTAGTTATTCCTGTTACGTAATTTTCAAAATATGTATATATAAAATCACATTGATATCTTGAAATCACATTGAATCCGAAAGAATTATTCTCTACTTGACATGTTGCTTGTAGAAGGCAGTAAATTTCAATTCCACACAGTCAAAAGGAGGGGTCAGGGATATGGTCCTCTTATTAAAACTAAGTGAATTTAAGTGAGAGAAAAATAAATATCTCTGAAAGACTATCTGTGTGGAGTTTGCACATTCTCCCCAAATCTGCGTGGGTTTCCTCCGTGTGCTCCGGTTTCCTCCCACAATCTAAAGATTGCAGGTTAGGTGAATTGGCCATGCTAAATTGCCCATAGTGTTCAGGATGTGTGGGTTAAGTGCATTACTGAGGGGTAAATGTAGAGTAATAGGGTAGGAGAATGGGTCTGGGTACGTTACTCTTTGGAGGGTTGGTGTGGACTCGTTGGGCCAAATGGCCTGTTTCCACACAATAGGGATTCTATGATTCTAATCATTTTATTGTACAAATATTTAGTAAATAACCTTAATTCCCAATTATATCTCAACAAAACATAAACAATCTCAAATGTCTTGATTGCAACAAACATGCCAAGTCTGTTTCTCTTATCAATGCAATCTGGCAGCGAAAGTTTCAAGCAGCAGCATCATGCACCTAACTACACTTGGCAATTTTACAATCGATGGTAAAAGTTGATCCTGAATTAAACTATGTTTCCTGAATAAAGATAAAATTCCAGAAACTAAATGTTAACACTGAAGGAACTTTTGACTAGAATTATTTTGATTTAAAAGGTTTTTTTTTTGATGCTGAATACAACTGTTATTGCCTTGACTCAATTCATTTTTTCTCAAGTCTCCTGAGGAATAGTCTGCAGCACAACACCTTTGCCACAATATAAAAATAACACTGAAGATTTATACATTATTGATTTCAGGATTTTATTACTTCACCAATAACATTGTAACGATTTTGCTGTCATTGCAACTATTGTGTGAGATTTATGTTCACAGGCTTTTGCAGTCATTTGGAAACATTTAGAGTAGTGTGGGACTGATGGACTGACCCTGTGGACTGATCCCTGAAACGCTAATGTTTGCTACTTATAGGTTGTCATTTGGGCCATTCTGTCTCACTGATGGAGAACAAGGGGAGTATTTAACAGCTGCACTCTTTAATCTGTTGTACCTCACTAACCTGCCTTGATCATCTGAGCAACATAAAAATAATCAAAATGCATATCCTGAACTTGTTTCTTGAAAACCTCAACTGCCATTGCTTTCCCATGAACATAACTTGCTGCAATATAAAGCTATTCAGTCAAATCCCTCGAAAGATTTCTCCAGTTTTCTCATTTCCCCTCCCCCCACCTAGTCTCAGTCAAATCCCTCGAAAAACGCCATCCCATATTCCCAATTCCTTCGTCTCCGCCGCATCTGCTCCCAGGAGGACCAGTTCCAAACCGTACAACCCAGATGGCCTCCTTCTTCAAGGACCGCAATTTCCCGCCAGACGTAGTCGACGATGCCCTCCACCGCATCTCTTCCATTTCCCGCTCCTCCGCCCTTGAGCCCCGCCCCTCCAATCGCCACCAGGACAGAACCCCACTGGTCCTCACCTACCACCCCACCAACCTCCA
>NC_057716.1:73697092-73720074 GCF_004010195.1 Chiloscyllium plagiosum | reverse complement strand
CACCTTGACCTCCCTCCACCTATCGCATTTCCAACGCCCCTCCCCCAAGTCCCTCCTCCCTACCTTTTATCTTAGCCTGCTGGACACACTTTCCTCATTTCTGAAGAAGGGCTCATGCCCGAAACGTCGATTCTCCTGTTCCTTGGATGCTGCCTGACCTGCTGCGCTTTTCCAGCAACACATTTTCAGCAATATAAAGCTAGTCAGATTGAGCAGGTGCATTGGTGAGCAACCAAATCTCTTGATGGATTTCCATATCACTGTGACAGCAAGCATCACAGCATCTCACTCTTTTTGTCAATTGCTGAAGTAAAGTGTATGCATTATTCACTAAACTTACAGAATAGCAAATCTTCTGTTGCATGCAATAGTGCAGTCCCATTTTAATATTGGGATTTCAGTGAAGTTTGAAAGTCTCTGTCAAATCTCTCTACAAGATAAAGAATGTGCCTTCTAAACATTGGCATGATGCAACTTTGGCTGCACAATGTGTCTTGAAGGTTAATAATTTTAGAATATTTTCTTACAAATCAATAATGTGATATAAAGCCCAATGTTAAAAGAAATGTGTACAAAGTATCTTGATCATCTAAATTATCATTTAAGAATGATATAAAATTATTTTATCTGCTCAGTTACAAAGTTGAGTTTTATTGTCAAAGATTTATACATGTCAAGTCTCATATACTTTTTTTGCCACAGGTTTATCTTTTCAACTAAACAGTTTTGGTGTTGGATCCATAATAGATTGTACTTGGAAGTAATGTATGCAATTTTTTTTATTTAAGGTGAACAAGTAAAGCAACATAGCCATCAGATGAAAAACTCATTTTAACTCCATGGCCCCGTTACTAAATCGAAGTGGGTTTGGATGTGGCTTACAACAGGTGTTGAACATGAAGGATCATCCCTGAAATAGATAGGCACTGAGTTATTCTTTGAACATATGGACAGGAGTGCTGATTATAGGATCCCTACAGTGTGGAAATAGGTCATTTGGCTCATCAAGTCCACACCTACCCTCTGAAGGGCATCCCACACAGATCCACCACCCTATCCTATAATCCTGCTTTTCCCCTGGCTAATCCATCTAGCCTGCACATCCCTGGGCACAATTGGCAATTTAGCATGACCAATCCACCTAATCGGCACATCTGTGGGAGGAAACCAGAGCACCCAGAGGAATCTCAAACAGACTCGGGGAGAATGTGCAAACTTCACACAGTTGCCAGGGGTGGAATTGAACCCTGATGCTGCTAACCACTAAGCCACAGTGCTGCCCTGATGGCTTGGATTGGAAGGAAAAATGCCCATTGAATTCAACACCATGACTTTCAGAGTATTACCATTGTTGGGACCTAAATAGGAAGAAAGTTGTTTCAATGCATTCTCCATTGCTTCAGTTGTGTGACTGAAGCCAAAAAAGTTTTGTTGACATGTAAGCTAACAGCATGCAGAGAAGAATGTAGCAAGAGAGAATTTTATCTGAAATGGTTACCTGATATTTTGAAATAAACTGAACCCATCAGCATTCCAGGACTGTTCCTGAAAGGGGCTAGATGGCATTGTACATATGTCCTGTATGTTTGATTGGAGTTGTTCTAGTGTTAAGACAATGTAACCTATACTAATGTGCACTTACTTTTAACTGGATCCTGATACCTAACAGGGGAACCACCATGTATCTTAGGTCTGACCTAACCTGACCTGCTGCGCTTTTCCAGCAACACATTTTTCAGCATGTATCTTAGGTGTCAAGCAACTACATAATTAGTATAATGAGAGGATTGTTGCCCATGAGTTTGCGGAGCATATATTGGTGTACAGCAAAAACACAATGCAGGCTCTCTGTGCAACAGGGGCATATTCATGATGTTGTAACCAATTCTCTTCATATTAGAATTAGATGGTGCCCACTGAGTGCTCATTTTGGCGACTGTTCTAGACCTGAAACAATTGCTTTAATCTCCCTGTATTTAACTTGACCTCCTTTGGATCATCCCATTCACTCAGATATGCCACCTCTTCTTTATTCTGTCCTGAGTAATTTGTCTCTCTTAATCCAAACTGCAACCTATCACTTTTTCTTTGGTTCCTATTTGCCATCATATCCGAGGCTTGAATCCTATTCAAAGAAGCCAATAGCTATACTGCCATTTTCTGTGAAGGATCCTTTCAGGCACCTGCGACTGCCTCCTTGTGAATGGAACAAACATGCCCCAACCTCAATTGCAAAGATAACCCTAATTTATGTTTTTCACTATCAACTATTTGTTTAAATTCCAAGCCCCGATCCCTCCATACTCACCTCCATCAAGTTTAATGATGTGGGATGCCGGTGTTGGACTGGGGTGGACAAAGTCACAAGTCACATGACACCAGCTTATAGTCTAACAGGTTTGTTTAAAATCACAAGCTTTTGGAGCAATGCTCCTTCATCAGGTTAAGTCAGCTCTGAAAGCTTGTGATTTTAAATAAACTAACTGGACTATAACCTGATATTGTATGACTTTTGACTTCATCAGTTTTAAGGAACTGATGGACCATCTTGATATTATAATTGATCATCCCCTTGGCTGCCTCAGCTACTTTTCCTATTTCACCTTATTCACCAAGATAAATTGCACCATACTCTCACTCTCAATTTTACTTCATTCTTTTGCCACTGCCTCATGATTAGGCACTTTTCATAGCTTTGTCCTGTCATTAGTCATCCGACAGAACATCCAGGCTCATATCATCTCTATCATAGACTGCTGACTTTTCTCCTAATTACACTTAAAGAAAAATTAGGAAACAATTTTGGAAAGTTTACATAAACATTTGGAATTTTTTTTACATTCAAAGAAAAAGGAAGTGTGCAAATGACTGTGTAAATAATTTACTTAGAAGCTCAATTTCTCAAAGCACTCATTATTTACTGAGCAGAGACATCTCAATATAAAAACCAAAAGAAACTGCAGTTCTTAACAAGAGGGACATATTTCAATATTTTCCAGTACACGCAAAGTGATGGTTAGAAGTTGAGTGAATCAGGCAAAATAAAACTACCACAGGTGAATTTACCACAGACATACCGCTGAAGTGAAACATGAGATTGGTGATGACAGGGATAATTGTTTGTTGACATAGTTAAACTGTTACCTGTACATTATGATCAAGAAAAATAATTGGCATTAGAAACATATAATTCATACTTTGAACTATGGACGATTGAAGATCACTTTAACAACAATCTTGCTTTTATGGATTTTGAGTGTTCTACGACTTTAGATCATAACAGTAATTATCATTCTCTGATAAAAAAAATTATTACACTTATGATAATTTAGTTTCTATGGAGAAGCATGTGTTATTTTTAGGAGAATATAATTTTGTAAATAACATGACTAAAATGTATGATGGCTTCAACTTGTAGTGCAATAAATATGATTAAATATTACACTGTTACCTCTCTCTGTTCCTCCAAGTTTGACTAACAAAGAGTTAATTTGCAGTTCAGTCATTGCTGTACAAATGCCTTGTTGAAAGCCCAAACAGAACATGAAAATCCTAATCCATTATCTAATTATTGATAGAATATACAAGTTGAAAATCATTCTCAGGCCCTCTAGCTGATGCATATGTTGGATTTTAATTCCCTCTACGTAGTAGTAACACATTTATGGATGTCAACTGGATAACCTGAATTCAGATACGTTTCATTTAAAGGGCATGGTTTTTAACTCACAATAATTGATTTTTGTCTGCAACCAAAGACTTCGGTAGGTTAGAGGTGGAGGCAGCACCACAACATCACTAACATTATAAATTGGCTCCAGCTGAGGTTCCCAATTCCAGAAAGGACACCTCACACTGTTCAGCTCATGGGTGATGAGGGATGATCTGGCTCCGATTCTGTTTTCTCCCACTCCCTTAATAGATTGCAACAAGGACATATGATCTTTTCTCTTGTGGATCCTTTTCACTATGACTCTAAAGAACTTAAGTTTTAAAATGACCCAATTTGACCTGGCTTTCTTGAATTAATAAAAAGAGTGAGATTATTAATTATTATGTACAAAAAGAAATATTAAGACAACGCTTGTTTATAACCCTTATTTTCAATCTGTATGCAAGTTCAAAAGATAAAAGTTCTCAAATAAAAGTAGAGATCAGTCACCAATAGGTCTTGAAAAGTTAGTTGAACGTCACACTATTTCTATAGAGATTACCGATAGCATTGACATTGGTAGTTGAAAGCAATTGGTTTTATGGTCCTTAATTTTGCAGATTGGTTGAGCTCCTGTCATTCTGATTCCTTTCAACAATCATTGAATATCAACATTTAAAGTGAGAAAAAGAGAGAGTGAGTCCTTTTGATGTCCTGTTTTCCTTTTGGATTGCTGCGAGTTAACTGACGGCTAGCAGAATGAAAGATCAGCTTGACCTGAAACACAGAAGTGGTGAGGAGACCTTCACAGCACAGTAACACTCAAACTCAGGTTAGTACACAGAAGAACACATTAGCACATTGCAGTGGAGTTGGAAGTATCTTTTTATCTTGGTCCTTGTGTATTCTTCAAAGGGAGAACACAAAATGCGTAAACAGTTTGTGACATAATCTCCAAGGGATAGCTTGCTGTTGGAGAGGGATGCTAGCCCCTCTACTTCTCTGTAGTCACAAAACATCCCAGTCCAATCTCTTTGAAATTTCTTTCACACATTTATGTGTTACAGCTGATCAGACTCACATACAATTTCTACCAGCTAGCCATTGAATTTACACCACCAGTTATTTTGTCTTTGTAGCACCTCTTTTTTATAAACAAATTTTAGAATTAATGGCTAATAATACATTAGTATTTTAGAGTTTCAACCATTGTCACAACAATGTGAATAGCCAAAGAATCTCTATTTAAAAGTGGCTCTACAAATGAGAGAGCATTCTCACAAACATGAAAATAGGCCCACCACCACTATCTACACAGGAAAACTAAGAATGATAGTACAAATCAGCAAAATTTTCCAGTGATACTAATATCCTGACAATTATTAAACAAAAAATTACAAAGCACTGCAGATGCTGGAAATCAGAAACAAAATCAGAAGCTGTTGGAAGAACTCAACAGATCTGGTAGCATCTGCGGAGAGAAAGCAGAGTTAACGTTTCAAGTCCAATGACTCTTCTTCAGAACGAGTGACCGTTCGAAAGAAAGATCACTGGACCTGAAACTTTAACTCTGTTTTCAGTTCACAGATGCTGTCAGATCTGCTCAATCTTTCCAGCAATTTCTAATTTTGTTCCTGTGACAATATGTGCCTTTAAGAGTTATTGTGTTCTATTTCTCTTGAAGAGAGGTTATTGATACCATGGTGCTGTAATGTCTGCTTCAGAAGCAGTGGATAAAGAGCTTTTGAATTAGACAAAAGAAGTATAAGTCGGTAGAATCAGGCTCACACGGATGGAGGGTTTTAGTTGTGCTTTCAGATGGGGTTTTTGTAGGTGAAGCTGAAAGACATCAGCTCGCTCTCTCTCTCTCTCTCTCTGTTGCAGCAAAAAGCTTGAGCTCTCTCTCTGCTGCTAGATTGTTCTTTCAGTGTACGTTTCTCCTGGACTGGAGATAGTACGAGAGAAAATCTGTTTTGTTGAATTTACCTTTGTTAAGGATGTGGTTATAGGATGCTGCTATATTAGAACAGTTGATCATCAGTAACTAAATAACATATATCTTATTTTGTTAATTATTTCATTAAAGTTAAAGTTATGCCAATTCTTCTTTGCTTTGTTTGTATTGTAGCTGTGTTGTAAGAATAAAGTGTGTTTGCTTAAAGCCTAGTTGTGGTCAAATCAAATCACATCTGGAACAGAGTACTTCATAATTTTCTTTAAATAAGATAAATGTTAAGGTCTAGGCTATCCCCTTGAATTATTTTGAAATGGTGTGGTCTGCTCCATAACATTCTTGACAATTTTTTTTTGTTTTGACAATGCAGTTCAAAGTGCCATGGTCAAAAGAATAAAATAGTGGTAAATTGCGTTACAATATCTCATACTTTATTGTTTAATTGATGCCTTTGACTTCTCAAACCAGTTTAGCTGATTAAGTATTCTTAATAATGTCAGGTTGACGAGGAGTCAGTGTTGGACTGGAGTGGGCAAAGTTAAAAATCACACAACTCCAGGTTATAGTCCAACAGGTTTATTTGGAAGTACTAGCTTTTGGAATGCTGTTCCTTCATGAGGTACCTACAAAAGATAATGTTTCCAAATAAACCTGCTGGACTATAACCTGGTGTCATGTGATTTTTAATAATGTTAAGATCACAGTTAAATATGTTGTTAACCAATACAAATAATCAATTTAAATGTGAATTCTTCATTGCTTAGAGATATTAGGTAATGGATTAGACAAAGCTTATATTTTGATAATGGCTTCATGTCCTCAAGATTTCTGAAAATATTGATATCTTGGCTAAGTGGTAGTGCTCTTAAGTTTACATCAAGTTTTACTTGAACATCTTAAGAGGTACCACTTTAGTACAAAATTCTAGTCATTCTGCATTGTTGAATCTATTGCTATCAATCAGATCAGACTGTTTACTGTTGGTCTGTCTACCTTCAGTAAACATGTAAGATTCCATGGCACGAATCGAGGGGGACTAGGGGAATTCTCTCGCAGTATTGTCAACATTTGTCTCTCAACTTTACACAAGTTTGCCATTCCAATAAGAATTACATTCAATTGTTTTAATAGTTGTCAATTTGTCCATTTTAAGCTTTTCTCATTGTTGGTTCTATGAAAGTACACCACAAAATTATGTAAAAAGTTATAGATCTATCAAGTTTGTCCAATTTTGCACTGCATGAAATGACATCAACTCTAATCTTGTGCAGTTTCTTTTTCTGAACATTATCTCACAAAAGACATCTGGAAATGAAGGCTCATGCCATTCAGCAACCAGGTTGAATAACTTCTTGATACATTCATCGACTGAGATTGCCCTCGTCTCGGAGCCATTCTTATAATGTCCTCTTCCATCTGTCTGAGGGCCAGCTGGCATAGCAGATGGAGGTCACGATGGGCCATCATAGCCTACTGACCAGTACCATGTTGTATATGTATTAAAAGGTCACAATGTCTCTCACTGCTGGTTGACAATATAGTGTCCCACCTGCAGTGTCTCCTTCCGTATTGCAATAAAACATGCAAATAATTGCAGGGATCCATTATCTGTGTAAATTATCTAAACACTAACTGCCTCTTGTCACTGTGAATTTGATTTATATACCAGTATATCATTTGTTAGATTCTCTGCTAATGCCTCCATTGTTAGGTAGTTAAGACTCCTTTAGTTTACAAGCGTGTGTGTATAATCAATTAAGCATAGACCTTAAAAGCATTTTTAAAATGATCCTTAAGCAAATTCAATCAGCTTGTGTCTCCAACTAAATAACTGTTCTAAATGTATTCACCCTGATCATTTAAGTTAAAGCACCATCAAATAATAGCTCAATATTATAACAATAATCAATGAAATTTGGTCTCTCAAGCATTTAAACCAAATTAATAATTTGAAGTAATGATCTCCTAATGTTTATGAATGCAGAATGGCAATTCTCAACGTTAACGCCTTGATATTCATGAAGTTACTTTACAATTGGCAATGTAATTGGTGGTTTGAAGTTATGTTTTGTGTTCAAAGTATGCTCTCAATTGATCATTAAAGCTACATGTACCTCACCGTAAACGTTCAGCTTCAATCTATGATTAGTACAAGGATTCATTGGACTCAGTTGAAGAAATTACTCAATGGGTCAGCTCTTGCTGCCAAAGCATTGGTGAGGCTGATGGTTATTTGCCATTATTTATTTGCAAATTGTAAAGTAACTTCATGAATATCAAGGCGTTAATGTTGAGAATTGCCATTCTGCATTCATAAATGAAAATCTACTGTCAGAATATTTTCATAACTGGGCTGTTTTGAAAAGAAATACTAAATTTTATTCATTCCTGAAATAAAATTCTGTTTTATTAAAGCACTTCAAAATTAATTATTTTTCACCAAAACATCCACACTAACCCTCCAAAGAGTATCCCACCCAGCGCCATTCCCCTACCCTATTACTCTACTTTTGCTACGCGTCCCTGAACACTATGGGCAATTTAGCATGGCCCATTCACCTAACCTGTGCATCTTTTGGATTGCTCAATTATGGGCTGATTTCCTTTAGAATGAGAGGGGAATGAGTATTAAGGAAGACCAAATGATTGGCACAATTGTTGCTTTGGTGCAGATGGGGCGTTGTCCGGAGTGAAAGAATAGGCAGGGTTAAAGGTGTGCAGGGTCAATAGTGCTGGTGCTTTGGGATGACAGTTAGGAAGGCAAGATATTGCATGTAGTTGAGCATAAGCCTTATTGGGAAATGAGTTTTGAGACAGAGATAAATTGAATGTGAGATATCAGAAACAGATGGATCTCACTTAAGTTGATAGTATGTAGGGCACTGATCTTCTTCCCAAAGTGGTATGCTTTCCTGTAGATAGTTGAGTTTGCTTTAACCTGGGTGGCTACCTTGAATAAGGCTGGCATGATCTGGAGATATGGCCTCTATTACTGGTCCTGGGGAAAGGGAAGTCCCACATCTGCACCATCCTGTCCAGCAGCTCGCCTGGATTCCTATCTGCAGAGCAGGGGACAATTTCCATGTCTGCCATGTCCAGGGCAAATGTCAGGAACTAGTTTCAGACTGACCATGGTTAACCATGCTTAGATGCACAAGGATATTCTGAAGATGGCAAAAGTGCAAGAGATGCTGATGAAATGGAGGATATTCTCTGAGTGGCAAGTTGTTCTGGGAATGGCATATGGCAAGATGGTGTGGGAATCAAATGGTGAGAGACACCACAGAATCAGAGTAGATAGTTAATGAGGTGAATTTGGAAAGATGCACAACAAAACTTGCTAGGCACCATGATAGAAATCCCTCTAAAGAACTCGACGCAACTCAGACTTCATAAAAAAAGTAAGGTTCAGTCCATAGTGGCAAAAGGTCAAAGTCGAGAGATTGGTTTATGTTTGCAAGCCAGGGCAAACTGAGCACAGAGATTGATTCCTAAACCTGAAACATATCAATTATTGAGTATTAGTCCTCATTTGCTTGAAATGAGCAAGCTGTAGTTTCCCTCTAAACATCCCCAGGCAACTTGGTGCCCAGCTGGAATAGAGTTCAGTGGAAGGGGAGTGAGTGCAGGCTGATTGAGAGAAGTCATTTTGGAAATTCAGGCAGACCCAAAATATCTTTTTTTCTGCCTTTACCAAATTTCAACACTTCTGGAGTGGGATGTGTGCATATATTCCATCACTTCATGAGATACATGTACTGTCTGTTTTTGTCTGTGCAACCAAGTTTGACATGCAAATTTCATGCGTTGGCAAATCTGGCCAACAATTTGTTGATAATTACTACTTAGCTCAATTAAATTACTTTGCCAGACAAGTAAAGTACAGCAAATAGGATCCAAGAAACATATAAATAATAAGCGCTACTAAAAATAACTTGACATTTACCATCAGCATCTGGAGAGGGTAATTGATCCATTTGCCTAAATACGCACCTGCTGAGGTGGTTATTATCACCAATTTACCTTAGAAATATTTTAGTTTAATACTTTGACATGACATGAAATTCCTCTTATCTCAATTACTTCACTTCTTATCAATATTTAATCACTTTGTTGAGTTGGATCAAATTATGTCAGCTAAATCCCATTGGGGCAATTTGTACTGATTAAGATGTTTTCATATCCATATCAAACAGTAACACATTGGTAAAGTAGCCTGCCCACCACAAGTTTAGTCTGATTTAACAAGATCATATATTACCAGAGTGAAAAGTTATTCAATCTGGATAATACCGGAAAAGCAAAGGTATACATTTCAAATACGAATGAAAGAGATGGGAGGGGCAGGATTCATGGGCAAAAAGAAATCTGGAAGGTGTCCTAATGAGCATATATGAAAGGTTTTGATCAAATTGACAGAGAGAGAGAGAGAGAAAGTGCTGAATTTTCTCCTTTGAGGTAGAAATTATGAGACAGTCATTTCCAAGTGTTGCAACCTCTACCTTTTTCCTGACAAGTGCACAACAATTTCATTTTCATGGTCGGGTGTTGATGAAAGGCTGAAATAAAAGTCAACCCTTGCAGAAATGGGGTCAAAGATAGAAATGGAGGTGGGTGGGTGAGAAAAGATTGGCTCCATTGCTGGGACATTAGCTCAGTGATGCACCTGAACGTAAGGCACCTTATCTTTCTCATTCACACTAGAGTGAAGTTAGGAACAGTTCAATACTCAAAGGGTAGAAGACGTTTGGAACCCTCTTTGGAAAAATTACAATTAATACCAGAAAAATTGGCATTCTTGAGTCTGAAATTGCTAGATTTTTATCAATTAGGCAAACACAGCATATGAAGTCAGATCACAGTCCAGCCTTGATTGCATTGATTAACTGATGTAAATTGAATGGTTAGATGAGATTTATACAGAGAGCTATAAAGTCATAGTGCTGTACAGCAGGGAAACAAACCCTTTGATCCAACTCGTCCATGCCAACATGATACCATATTTGCCAGCATTTGGTCCATATCCCTCTCAACCAATCCTATTCATAAACCCACTCAGCAGCCTTTGAAGTGTTGCAATTGTACCATCCTCCATCACCTCCTCTGGCAGTTCATTCCATACATGCACCACCTTCTGCATAAAAATGTTGCCTCTTAGGTCCCATTTAAACCTTTCCCTGCTCATCCTAAACCTATGCCCTCTAGTTTTGGGCTCCCCTAACCTTGAGAAAAGACCTTGTCTATTCACTCTATCTATGTCCCTCACGATTTTATAAACATCTATACGGTCATCCCTCAGCCTCTGATGCTCCAGGGAGAAATAGCCCCAGCCTATTCATCCTCTCCCTATAGCTCAATCCCTTCAAGTCTGGTAACTTCCTTGTCGTTATTTTCAAAATCTTCACAAGTTTAACATCTTTTCTATAGCAGGGAGTCAGGATTGATCACTGTATTCCAAAAGTGGCCTAACTGTCCTGTACAGCAACATGACCTCCCAACTCCTATACTCAATGCACTGACCAACAAAGGCAAGCATACCAAGCACCTTCTTCACTATCCTGTCGACCTGTGACTCCCCTTTCAAGGAACTATGAACCTGCACTCCAAGGTCTCTTTGTTCAACAACACTCCTGAAGACCTTACCATTAAGTGTATAGGTCCTGTCCTGATTTGCCCTACCAAAATATAGCACCTCATATTTATCTAGATTAAATTCCATCTGCCACTCCTTGGCTCATTTGCCCATCTGATCAAGGTTCCTTTACATTCTAAGATAATCTTCTTTGCTGTCCACTGCACCACAATTTTGGCGGCATCTGCAAAATTACTAACCATACCTCCCAATTTAGTATCATTTATTTTAATTTAAAATATTTGAATTTTGAAGTGACAATTGTTTTTTTCTGGATGTCTGTAGTGTTTAATGATTAGCTTTTTAAGTACTACAGTAGCCACGATGATTTCTTGTAAAACAACTTGATGAAGAGATAGCTTTTAGAGCGATGGGTTTTTGTATGGAATAAGACAGTTAACGATGAAGCAATGGGAAACGTTGGCAGGGGCAGGGGTTTATTCTCCGTTTCAATTGGAACAGTTTTGCAGAAGTCCTTGGGAGAAGATGGATGCATAAAGCAGCAGACCTAAAGGGAAAATACATTACATTAAAGAAAGGAGTTTATTATATATCTCCAGACTAGTACTGTTTAAATAAAACCCTGAAGAGGTATTTTAAGCTGGGACAGTTTAATCTCAGATGTATGAAAGCTCCAGCGAAGGTAATCAGATTTTCTAGACTGGAGTTGAAGTCACAGTTAAATTAAACCTATCAAGGAATTGGAGAAAGGGATTCTTCTCTTGTGAGTACTGTATGAGGATTGTTTTCAGGAATGTACAAAAGCATTTCTTGAGATCTGTAAAGGAGTGTTTTTGTGGTTAATGGGATTATGTTTTACTGTCTACTTCAAAGCCTCAAAATTCATGCATCACGTTTAGGTTTTTCTATCTTATCTTCATTTTCTATTGTGAATTAAACTTCTGATTTATTTTTTAAACCAACTCTGCAACATTGCATGTTTATGTTCAGTGAGAGGTTGTCACGTGAAAACCAAAAGAAAATAGTGATCTATCAAGTCAGACTTTGGTCTGGGATCTGATTTGTTCAGTAATAACATCAACTGGGATCATAACAAATGGCAGGACTGACTGAAAGGATGAAATAGCTATTCATGTTTCTAAATTCCAACAATCCCACAAGAATTGAAGTGCAATTTATATAAAATATCTAAGAGTTTTCTGGAAACAGAAGCTACAATTATTTGTTTGTGGTGATTTCAATCTATAATTATTGAAAGTAAGTTCATTACTTTCACAAGACAATTTTTCTTGGGAATAAGCTACTAATCTTGAAGAAAAATGCATGGTCTCAAGACACAACTTTTCACAATATTAATTCTACACATTGCATTCACTGGTCAAAACTCATTTTCTTCACTTCACATTGAACTATTCAGTAAAAATAGTTACACTTAGAAGAATGTATGCTGCACTTATTGAAATGGCATGAAGTTTTCAGTATTCGTTAACCTTCTACAAAGGCGCATCCTTAATACATACAACATAAATTAAGTTGAAAGTACTGTGACTTAGCAATTATACATTTGGAAGAAATCATTTTATGGTCGAAACACAAGTTTATAGTATGAAGAAATACTAAGAGTCAGAACTATTAAAAGAAAACGTAAAAATGTGCAACCTGAGCTATATTATGAATTCTAACTGTGTTGTTTGATAACCTTTAGAGCCCAGAAATTATGGTAATAAAAAGCAGAAAGGGTATTTCTCTGCTCTGCTCTGCCTGCATGACAACTTGTTAGAATTTGTTCCTTGATTGCATTCTTGCATTGCATTCAGGGTCATACCCCATTCAAGGACTTGAGCACAACTCTTAAGCTGCCTTGTCAGAGATGCCTTCAGATATGGTGTGACAGAGAAGATCATCTCCGTGTTTCTGCAGCCATTAAAGATCTCATAAAAGATCATTCAAACATTATTTGGTACATTCTGCAAGTTTCAACCACAAGCCTCCCTCAACATTGCTACCTACTTAGTTGGCTTTTTGTGTCATTGTTTCTATGCAGAACAGTTATTGTGTCTGTATACATGATAACAATTGCTGTAGTTCAAGGTAATATTTGTGATGCATTTTGAGATTTAAAAGAAATTATAAACAGCTTTTCAAGCAAGCACAATAATTCTCAAAGGTACCTCGGATCTTCATAAATGTATGAAAATGTTTTTATTCCAGGATTATCCAACATTGCTTATGGAGTCACAATCTTTCAGTCAGGACTCAGTTCATTGCTCTCATGCCTCTGTGTCAGTAAGCCCTGAGTTGAAACCTCACTAACGGGTTGCACACATAAATTAGAGACTGATGTTCCAGCACAGTGAAGAGGGGCTTCTACACTGTCAGAGGTCATAGAGTCATAGAAATGTACAGCATGGAAACGCCAGCACCTAGCCCATATCCCTCCAAACCCTTCCTATTCATATACCCATCCAAATGCCTTTTAAATGTTGCAATTGTACCAGCCTCCACCACTTCCTCTGGCAACTCATTCCATACATGTACCACCCTCTGCGTGAAAACGTTGCCCCTTTGGTCTCTTTTATATCTTTCACCTCTCACCCTAAACCTATGCCCTTTAGTTCTGGACTCCCCGACCCCAGGGGAAAGACTTTGTCTATCTACCCTATCCATGCTCCTCATAATTTTGTAAACCTCTATAAGGTCACCCCTCAGCCTCTGACACTCCAAGGAAAACAGCCCCAACCTGTCCAGTCTCTTCCTATAACTCAAATCCTCTAATCCTGGCAACATCCTTGTAAATCTTTTCTGAACCCTTTCAAGTTTCACAACATCTTTCAGACAATATTCCAACAGTGGCCTAACCAATGTCCTGTACAGCCGCAACATGACCTCCCAACTCCTGTACTCAATACTCTGACCAATAAAAGAAAGCATACCAAATGCCTTCTTCACTATCCTATCTACCTGTGACTCCACTTTCAAGGAGCTATGAACCTGCACTCCAAGGTCTCTTTGTTCAGCAACACTCCCTAGGACCTTACCATTAAGTATATAAGTCCTGCTAAGATTTGCAACCCCAAAATGCAGCACCTCACATTTATTGTGTTGTGTTTCAGATGAGACAAGGCTCTGGCTGCTCTCTTGAGTGGATGTAAAATGTCCCATGGCACTATTCGGAGTAAGACCACAGGCGTTATCCCTAGTAACTTGGCCAATTATTATTTCTCAGTCAATATTACACAAACACGTTATCTGGTCATGAGGAGATTTGCTGTAGACAAATAAACTACTGCAAGTGTGCAAATTTCAGAAGTATTTCAATATTCTATATTTCAATATTATATTCTTTGAAATATTCTATTGTCATGAAAGGCATTCTTTAAATGTAAGTCCTTCTTTTTCTCGGTTAAGTGAGACATAGGAGTAATAGCATGGACTTGATATTTAACTTCTGAAGTGGGAGAGAGGAAGCCTTGGACTAGGGTCTTTCTTGGCCTTCTTTTCTCGAAAGAGGTAAGAGCCACCCTACACTTTTCTGATATGTAAATCCACTAGGATTATCCTTGTAAAAATTGTCTGCACTTTCTCCAGTGCATCTGTTTCCTTAATATGGTGACCAGAACTGCCACACGGTACTCCAATAGAGATTTAGTACAATTTATGATTTTTCCATTTTACCCCTTTAGAATCCAAACTCAGTATTTCTCAGTCGGTTTGTTATGGTCTAGACGTTGTAGTACAACCTTTTGTCATTGCTGTAATGTACTTTAGATCCCATTACTCCTCTAAGCCACCTAGGCTGACACCTTTCAAGTAATTATTACCTCCTAATTTTTCTAACAAAAAAAACTATCTCACATTTATCTGTATTTAGCTTCATTGTTAATGAATTATTGGCACCATTCCAAACATTTATAGATATTTATTACATATGGGAACCTGATTTAAATATGATAATACCTCTCCAAGATGGTCACACACATGCCTCACAAACTACCGCTGCACAAAAAGGAGTGACTTAATAAAGATTTTTAAAACTGTTCAAAGTTTTGATAGAAAAAGAATGCTTCCTTGCACTGCTAAGCATAACTGGAGGCCATCAAAATGAGATAATCACCAAGAATAGCAATAGAATTCAGAAGAAACTTATTTACCCAAAGTGTGATGCGATAATGAAACCTGCATCCATCATGTACTGTGAAATAACTTCACAGAGGCCTATATCCTATCATCAAGTCACCCTTTATTTACATGTGCATAGAACTTGACACTGGCTTAACTTCTCAAAGCCAGAGAGGACGAAACCTCTGAGACTCTTGTTTATATCTGTCAGCCAGGGCCCTCTGATTGGACTAGCTTAACAGCCCCAATCAGGAAATTCATATTCTATGAAGTCCACCTGGCTCACCTCATCATAATCACTAAAGGAAATGTTGGGGAGAGCTGGCTACCCCTGTATCTCTAATTAGCATGCTCGGCTCATTGAAGAGCTTATTGTCAGGCTGGAGTATAACAGAATCAAATGTTTAAAGTTAGTAACAGGAAGAGTTTCTGTTCTGGGTACAGTAGTGCACAGGTGTCAGGAGCACATCAGAGAACCATTATTGATTGTGGCTGCTGATAAAGTTTCATTTTTGTAAAAGAACAACAAACTGAGGCACTCAAACAAAAGCAAACAATTGTCGTCTCTTGAGCACACACGTTTAAGGACTACTGAGGAGTGAACATATATAAACTTATATGGACCGTGAGGCATCAGGTTCTCTGCTCTCCTGACTGCTCCCTTACCCCAGGGCATGGCAAGTCTAATTATGCTTGCAATTTGCCTTTTGTAATAGCCCTCCAGAATTAGTTCTCACTCTACCTGCCCTGAAATGGGAGCCAAGTCATCATCCAAGCAAATTCCCTTCAAAAATCTTGTTGAGTCACTGACACAGTGGGATGTCATGAGCCCGAAATAGTATTCCTTAATATTCCTGATGCTGGATTGAAAATTTAGTCCTAAATATCATTACTTATATAAACATAAGACAGAAAAAGAAATGAAGTATGAAGCCAAACTACAAAATAAATGGGGGAATAGGAAATTTATTGATAGTGGAATAAAAGTTGATATACTAATCATTCAGTGTTGAAAAAAATTGTGAGGGTGAAGTACTGACACATAGCTCATTATCCTTTGTTTTGGGCAGTAACTGAAAAGCAAGTTCCTGCCAAGTTGGTTTGTAGCGATTGCAACATTCAATACACAACACATAGTTGGAGTGTGTAATGGTGTAATTGTCAAATCACTGAGAAACTATTTTCTTCTTGAATGAGGCTGGAGCTCACTTCTGAATGCATAATTTGGGCTTCCACATGCAATAAACAGTTTAACAGCTAGAAAGTTGGTTCATATCAGAATTGTCAGATAAGATTAAAGTTTATTTTGGGGTTTTAAGAGCATTAAAGTGCAGCAGTGTTTACTTGGATGTGATAACAAAATGTGCAGGCATTCCATAAAATGTCGTCTGAATTGAGCAATTTCAGCACCACACAGACTTCAAAGTAATCAGAAACTGCAATATCCATAAAACAGTATATATTGCCACATTAAATCTTATGCGTATGCAGCTGCCAATTAACAATTACGCATTAAAGCTTTGCCGAATTGTGATTATAAGAGTGGCAAAGAACAGATTGCTAAGACTACTTATTACTACTTCCTTTCTTCTCGGCTGCAAATGAAAAATAATAGAATATTGAAGACAAGTGGAGGCAAATTCAATTGCTGTTTAAAAATAAGAATTGAATAAGCACCTAAAGGGAAAAAGAATTATGAAGCTTTGAGAAATGTGTGGAGGAAGAGCATGAACAAAATTGTTCTTGGAAAGAGTCTGAATTCACTTGACATGCTGAATGACTCCTTTCAATGCTGTCACTATTCTGTAAATTTGATGTAAACCACCAGTCCTGGATGAAATGTATCTGGTGATAAGAAGCTACAGAGGAACTAGTGAGGGCCTTAAGTTTAACCATTATTTTCCAATCCATTCTAGCTGTAAATGTGGTGGCAGTGAACTGCTATATTCCATTATTGTTTAAAGAAGAAGAAACTGAGGATTTGCAGTACTGTCAACGATCAAACTAACCAACAAATTCCTGGAACATATTCTAAGGAAGGGTAAAAACCAACATTTTGAAGCCAAGGACATAGCATGAATTTGTCAAGGGTTGACCATGCCTGACTGAATTTGTTGAGGAGGTAACAAGGGAGGTCAATGAGGGTAATGGGATGAGGCAGTCTGCATGGATTTTAGATCAATTTTTGTCATGGTCCCATATGGCAAACTTGTCAGAAAAATAGCAGCCTATGGGATCTAAGGGCACTTGCAAGCTGGAAGCAAAATGAGGTCAAAATCACTTGAAATGGCTGACAGATCGCTTTCTTACAAGCAACATGCAATCACACCAGCGAGATATATAGGATATTGTCAGGAGTGGAGAAGTTTAGCTGTGAGGGCAGATTGAATAGGCTGGAGTTGTTTTCTTTGGAACAGAGGATGCAGGTGTGAGATTTAAACGAGATGTAGAAAATTACAGAGGGACATGAAGGATCTATTTCCTTTAGCAAAGAGATCAATAAACAAAAGTCGTAGCTTTAAAATGATTGATAGAAAGATTAGAAGATAGTTGAATTCACTGCAGGAAAGAGTGATAGAGGCTGATAGCCTCAATGCATTTCCAAAAATGTTCCTGGATATGTACTTGAAGTGCGGTGGTGTGGAGGGCTGTATGGAGCAAGAAACAGAAAAATTCGGCCAGATAGCTCTGTTCTAGCCAGCACAGACCGAAAGGACCAAACTGCTTCCTGCTATGCCATAAATTTTCAAAACTGCCATGCTTTCAAAGGTTACAATTGCTGGATTACCGCCTGAACCATGGGCTAATGGTACAGAAAAATATGGTCAGAAAAACAGTGGAGACTTACATGCATGGGTGAGAACATGCTGAAAGATGGAGCTGTTCCTTTGAAGTGACTTCCCTGAAGTTGAGCTGAACCAGTGTGCAGCTGAATTAAATACCAAATGCATTTTGTGATGTACTAGTCATGTCCCTATCTCTGGGCTAACAGGCCTGAGTACAAGTCTCACCTTCACTATAAGGAGTAGCATGAACAAAGAGTGTGGTGCTGGAAGAGCATAGCAGGTCAGGCACCATCTGAGGAGCGGGAGAGTCGATGTTTGAGCCATAAGTCCTTCATCAGGAATTCCTGACGAAAGGCTTATGCCTGTAACATCGACTCTCCTGCTCCTCGGATGCTGCCTAACCTGCTATGCATTTCCAGCACCAAACATGTTGACTCTGACTCTCCAGCATCTGCAGTCTTCAATTCCTCCCAGATGTAATAGCATCTTAAATGATGCTGACTTAAAAAGAAATCTATACGGATTAAATAGGGCTTTTCTGGTGTACTTTTTGTGCCCCTTCCTCTGGGCTACAAGACCTGAGTAGAAAGATATCTATTTGCTAGTTAGCAAAAATAACACTTGAACCTGTACTTTTCAGATGAAAGTGAATTTTTAATGGAATGATAAGTCATAACTATTGTTAACCAAGTGATCGGGAATGAAGGAGGCAGATAGAATTTATAATAAGGAAATGTAAATAAGCCACTTTGGAGGAATGGTGAGACACTAGTAAATGTTGAATGCTGACAAAGTTGGGTTTCCTTGTTCATAAATCACAAAGTAAACTTGGCAAGTACAGCAAATAATTAGGAAAGCAAATTGTATGTTAGCCTTTATTGGAGTTGGAGTACAAGGATTAGGATATCCTGCTGCAGAGCTTTAATGAGACCACACTTGGAGCACTGGGTACAGTTAAAATTATTTAGCCAAAAGAAAAATATACCTTCCATGCAAAACACTTTCACAATTTAATCGCCTAGCATAAGAAGGTTTTAATATAAGGAGAGATTGAAAGAATATATTCACTTTAGAGTTTAAAAGTATGAAAATTGATTTTAATGAAATATATAAAATTTTGCAGGGCTTGACTACAGAGAGGTTATTCCTCTGACTGAAGAGCGTAGAATTAGAGGGCGTTTTCTCTGGATAAGGGATCAGTCATTTGGACTGAGATGAGGAGAAATTTCTCCATTAAAGGGTTGTGAGGCTTTGCAATTCTGTACCCCAAATTGCGACCAATATTCAAGACTAAGATTATTAAGGGATCAAGTTATATAGAGACATGGTGAAAAAATTGAGTTGATTTGAGTGAATGGGAGATTAGGTGTAAGAAGCTATACGACCAATCCTTACTTACATTCTGTTTTTATCTCCTATCATAAAGACACAGACACAAGTTACAGAGAAACCTCGATTATCCAAAGGACATAGGTGGGGAGTATTTTGTTTGGTTAATTGAATTCCGGATAATCCAATGCCAATAACATAGTTTAGCCAAGCATCAGGACCTTGGGATCTTGCTGAATAATCCAATATTCAGATAATCGAATGTTGGATAATCGATGTTCCTCTGTAATGCCAAAAGCTCTGAAGAATTTCATGGAAATTAATCTTCTCAATGTAGGAATCGGGATGGTGAGTGTTGGCAGATCAGTTAGGAGAAGGAGGAGTTCCAAGAATAAAGTATGCTGTGCTCACCCAAAAGTCATATTATGCCAGGAATTGTCATAGCAACCGAGCTCTGCATATTCAGAATAGTCTGTATGGGAATATTCCTAACAAAAAGACTATTTTGGTGCATTTTCTGTTACCGTTATTCTTTACTGTAAAATATCCAAGGATATCAGTGACATCTAAATCACAATATGATACTTTCTAATCAACCTGTTTAGAGATGTTATTACATACTACTGGAGCAGATGGGACTTGAACCCATGTCTCCTGGTTCAGAGATAGGGACATTACCACTGTGCCACAAGAGCCCTTCTAAGTTATTATAAATTAGGAACAAATGCTCAGTTTAATTTCAAACCTCATCTTGGAATTTTTACCAACATTTGATCTTTGAGGAGTAAAGTTCAGGATTGATTCAAATTACTAAGGTAGAGAGAACCCCTTACTTAGAGGGAAGTTTCTTTCTCCACATCAGCTGTGGATTCTGTTTTGTCACTATTGTTTGTAGAAGGGTTTCATGTGAAATTGTAATGATTCACATCCAGCGCAGCTGTAGTATAAATGGGGCTTTTGACAGCTACTTTCCTTTGACCCTCTACCTCATTGTGTGTTTTGACACGGAGGCAAACAATCAAGCTAACCATGACATCCTCTCTCTATAACACTGGCACTCAATCCTCACACGCTGCTCTTCTTTGTAATTTGCAAGTGCTTTCTTTCCCACCCTGTTCATAACTTTAGTATTTTTACTATTCTTTCCATCCACAGGTAGGAGTACAGAACTTAATAAATTGAAAAGGACATGAGCGTATATGACGATAAATGTAGAAAATAGCACTTTGATTTCAAATCCTAAAATACAGTACCCCATTTATTCTAGTGAATGTGAAATTCTAATGCAACTTATTTCAGGCATTGCTGAAATGTGAAATAGAGGTGTTCTTTTTATATTTGATATGACAGTACAATAGCTCAAACTCCACAAAAGCAGTATTAAATGTATAGCATTGAAAAAGGCCTCTGTGACCGCTAATGAATGAGCTGATGCTAGTTCTTGAACTGGAGTTGTCTGTTCTAACCCTATTATTATTCTTTGTAGGATAAAGCAGCACAGAAGATTGGGGTTGCAACCAGTAAAAGATATATATAATTATATATATATATTAAAGCAACATAACATTTGCAGGCAACACCAAAATGCCATCTGAATAGGTGTTCTATTCTTGCACTTGGATGTAATTCAGTTGCATACTGTGTTTTTTTTAATCTTATTTATAAATGAGATTCTATTACCTACGTCAGATTATTCTGCACAAAAGCTCCAGCCTGAAGGGAGCTGGGGACCTTTCTGGAACTCTTGACTGTTCCTCATCCACCAAGCTTGAGAATTGAATAAATTGTTAAACACGATCGTTTAAATCTCTTTTGCTCTGCCAACAGGGAAAAGTACAAAGGCACAGTTGCTTTTACTAAATAAAAGCTAATTTGTATCATTGCAAAAAAATGTTAGGCATGACTAATATATTTACTGCAAATGCCAATTAGATATTGTTTCATTCATTACAGAATAGTGGTGGATGACGTAAAGTGGTACATAATTAAAAACAATGCTTCTGTGGAATCAAGGACTCATATCCACCTCAACCTCTCAAGCTACTTACTCTTCAGGTGCCAATAGATGTGGAGCTGGAAAAGCATGAGGAGCAGCATCTTAGGAACAGGAATGTCAATGTTTCAGGCTTGGCCTGAAACACTGACCTTCTGTTTCTCGGATGCTGACTGACCCGTTGTGTTTTCCAGCTCCACATCTATTGACTCTGGCCTTCATCATCTGCACTCCTTATTGTCTCCTTGTTACTAAATCTTCATGCCCTCTGCACTTCCTTCTCACTTACTGGGAATGGCTCACCATCATACATGGTTATGTAGGTTCATAAAATGCTCCTGCAATCATCCCCATCACAATCAATCCTTCTCTACATCTCACTGCATGAGAAGCTGGCACACAACCATGCTGAGAAGATTAAATTTAGTGGGAAGGTGGCAGATATGCAGATCCTCACCTATTTTTGAGGAAAGGCCCAGAAAGACAAGGACTGTTCCTATACTGATGGAGAGCTGCAAATAGGTTAGCTACCCAGTGAGCAGCATTACACTCTGCTCTTTCCTGAATAATCATAATGGTCTGCAAAAGATATTCTGAACATTCAGCAATTAATTTGTCCTTTTCTGACTGCAGGCAAAATAAAAGTGGTGTATTACCCTCCTGGAGAAAGAACGCAGAGGAATTTTAAGTGTTCTTGTGCACAAGTCACCAGAGGTTAATATGCAGGTACAGCACATAATCAAGAAACCTTAATAGGATGCTACTCTTTATTTCAAATGAACATAAAGGCATGTTCTGCTTTGGTTATACAGTCTATTAGTGAGGGCACATCTTGAAGACTGCATGCAGTTTTGGTCTCCTTACTTAAGGAAAGAATGTATTGGAGACGCTTCAGAGGAAATTTACTAGATTGACATCTGATATAAATGTGGTAGCGACATATAATATAAATATAAATTTTACCAACACCTTCCACCCCGACCTCAAATTCACCTGGACCGTCTCAGACTCCTCCCTCCCCTTCCTAGACCTTTCCATTTCTATCTTGGGTGACCGAATCGACACGGACATTTATAAACTGACCGACTCCCACAGCTACTTAGACTACACATCCTCCCACCCTGCCCCCTGTAAAAACGCCATCCCATATTCCCAATTCCTTAGTCTCCGCCGCATCTGCTCCCAGGACGACCAGTTCCAAAACCGTACAACCCAGATGGCCTCCTTCTTCAAGGACCGCAATTTCCCGCCAAACGTAGTCGACGATGCCCTCCACCGCATCTCTTCCACTTCCCGCTCCTCTGCCCTTGAGCCCCGCCCCTCCAACCGTCACCAGGACAGAACCCCACTGGTGGAAATGTGTTGCTGGAAAAGCGCAGGTCAGGCAGCATCTAGGGAACAGGAGAATCGACGTTTCGGGCATTAGCCCTTCTTCAGGAATGAGGAAAGTTGGTCCAAAAGATAGGGAAGAGGGACTTGGAGGAGGGGCGTCAGAAATGTGATAGGTGGAAAGAGGTCAAGGTGTGGGTGATAGGTCAGACTGGGATGGGGGCGGA
>NC_057716.1:73667528-73696401 GCF_004010195.1 Chiloscyllium plagiosum | reverse complement strand
TCTCAGTCAAATCCGTCGAACTCAGCACCGCCTTCCTAACCTGCAATCTTCTTCCTGACCTCTCCGCCCCCACCCCACTCCGGCCTATCACCCTCACCTTGACCTCCCTCCACCTATCGCATTTCCAAAGCCCCTCCCCCAAGTCCCTCCTCCCTACCTTTTATTTTAGCCTGCTGGACACACTTTCCTCATTCCTGAAGAAGGGCTTATGCCCGAAACGTCGATTCTCCTGTTCCTTGGATGCTGCCTGACCTGCTGCGCTTTTCCAGCAACACATTTTCAGCATCTGATATAAATGTCTCATGATTACTGGACCTGAAATGTTAACATTGATTTCTCTCCACACATGCTGCCAGGCCCGCTGAGTTTTTCTAGCAATTTCTGCTTTTGTTCCTGTTATGAATGCGTTGTCTCACCAGAAAGAGTTGGACAGGCTGGTCTTGTTTCCACTGGAATTTAGAAGAGTGAGGAGCAACTTGATTGAATTCGTAAGATCCTGAATAGTCTTCGCAAGCTACATGTGGAAAAGATGTATCCTCTTGTAGGGAATACAGCTTTAAAATTAGGACAGAAATGAGAGGGAATGTTTGTGTAACATTGTGTAGCTTTGGAACTCTGTCTCTGAAAGTGGTGGAGGTGGGGGGGGGTCATTAAATATTTTTGAGGCAGAGGTAGGTATACATTCTTGCTGGTCAAGCAAGGGATTCAAAGGGATATTGCAACTGGCTCAAGAAGCCAAAAGGTCAAATTCTGCCCCTATTTTGTCTGTTCAGCGGTGGGGGCTAGTGCCACATAGGACTTCAAATGGCATTAGAGACTGTAGCCTGAGATCCTCCACATCAGCAGCATTTCAGAGAAGGAAGCCCTTCAAACCTTCAGAGGTTAGGCCTGTATGGCATGTACCTGCATCCTTTACCAGCACAGAGGCTGTTACTTTGATGAGTACTCTGTCTAAATTAGACTCAAGCAACAATCTGACGAGCATTTCATTGAGGTCTTCACAGCCAGTGGAGGTTAGAATGCTGGAGGCCTCTGGCTCTCAGAGAAGTGTTGGCAAACTAGTACCCCCTCAGCCTCATGCTGAAGATGTGCCTCTGTATTTGGCCATAAGTCATATGGGGAAACAGCAGAGAAGGATAGAGAAATATCAAGGAAATTGCTAGAGGCTCAGGCAGACTACAGCAAAATAAGGAGCCCTTCCATACTTTCAGTGGTGTGGTGGTTCGAGCATGCAAATGTTTTGCTGCCTACATGGAAAATAGTCATCCACCTTGGAGATCCAGGTTCAGTAGAGTGTCTGTGCTTAGTGTCTGCCTGATATACTCTTGGACCTGCAATTAAGCCCTCTGGCCATGGTTGTTCAGCATTAATGGTAATATGGAAGGGAGTGAAATACCTGAGCCTCACACAGGTGGCCTATCTTCTCAAGGTGACAGAATGCTGCCTGCAGACACACACAGGGAGAAGGGGTGACAAATGCACACCCCAGCAGTTCTTCTCCACCTCCACTCTAGCAATGACCCCTCTGCCTCCAGCAATTCAGGTCGAGAAGGGTGTGGATGCATCTGTTTGCAGGAAACACTCAGGAGGCCACAGCCCTTCACTGCACTCAAAGAACATCCATGATAGCCTTCAAAGTCACTAGGATGTACCAGTTAGCAGGCTATCTCCACCCCTGCTGCGGATGTCAGGCTTATACCTAGACTTGGTGAGAGGGAAAAGATAGAGTAACCTCAATGTCCAATTAGTGAACTCTATACATGCACTTACTGAGAGCATTGATGAATTCGATCTTTTGTCCACAGACTTTGGGAGGAAATGGTCGAACTCATGTTTGGGATTCTCAAAGCTACATTACAACATTGAAATCTGTGAGGTGGACAATGACCAATTTACCTGTTAATTGACTGGAAGGGTGAACATTTGAACATATAAATTAGGAGCAGCAAGTAGGTTATTCAGGTCCTCAGAGAAAACGTGGAACTGAATTGAGGGAATATATCCACACTTATAACTATTAGCACTGGTAGCAAAGTCACAAAGGATGCTTCTTCATTACAAGGTTCAGTGAAGGCTCATTGTATTCTGTAGCACTGCTGGGACTAGGATAATCATCTGGTCTATCTCAGTATTTTCAATCTCCTCATCCTCTTTGGAAGCTTGCTCTTATTCTTGCATCTCCTCTCCAGCCAACACATCCCCACTTTGGAAACAAAGACTATGGAGAGGGCAGCACACCACTATGATACAGGACATGTGTCTGGCATTGCATTTCTCCTTGGAGGGTGATCACAGGATTTATTAGAGATGCCATCAGGATAAAGGGTGTATCACTTGTCACCCAACTACCATTCTGTATGGCCAAAGCCTTTGAAAGGGTCTGGTACCTATGAGTGATCAAGAATGTGAGAGTTGTGACATTTCCCTGGACATTTACCACAGACCTGTATTATCTGGCTGTTCTAATCCTGAAAGGTTTCAACATTAAGTGAACAGAATCCTTTTCAGTTGACGAAAACTTCTGGTTCATGGCAGCATCCTCTGATTCCTGTAGAGGTGCCATCGTGCAATATGAATCTTGGTCATTCCTGTGGAACAATCCCAAAAGTCGAAATGCCCTTGTGCTTGACTAGCCATGTCAAGGGATGAGCTAAATGTAAAGAGAACATCAGAGAATGGGAAATGCCACAGAGATTCCAGTAGCTCGTTGAAATGATTGCCTGGCAAAGAAATTTAGGATAGCTGCTAACCTTAGGCTATCAGGATGGGATTGCTACCTGGGCCTTTTTTTAATTCACTCATATGATGTGGGCATTGCTGGCTGGCCAGCATTTATTGCCTGTTCCTTGTTGGCCTTAAGAAGGTGTTGCTGCACTGCCTTCTTGGAGTCCACCTGCTGTGGGTTAACCCACAATGCCATTAGGGATGGATTTTAACCCTGTGATAGTGAAGGAATGATGATATATTTCCAAGTCAGGATGGTAAGTGGCTTGGAGCAGAACTTGGAGGTGGTGGTGTTCCCATGTATCTGTTGCCCTTGTCCTAGGTGGAAATGGTCATGGGTTTGGAAGATGCTGTTTGAGGATCTTCAGTAAATTTCTGCAGTACACTCTGCTGCTAATGAACATTGGTGACGGAGATAGTGGATGATTGTGGATGTAGTGCCAACGGCCTGGATGGTGGAAAACGTCTTTTTACCATAGGTCCGCATCCAGCAGTGGCATAAGTGGATCATGATGGCTGGGACATTCTGAGTCACTTTCAACACTGCCTCTCATTCATTTGCATCAGAGGCAGACAAAGTGATATGCTTAACTGGACTGAAGGCCAATGAGAAAAGATGGGCACGCACTTAGTGCATGGAGTCATGCTTCTGATGTATGAAGTATCTCAATTGGGAAAGGGAAATTAATTCTAATCTGTTGTGTAATTAATGAGCTGTGAATGCACATATAAAGGCTCTTCGCTTCCTGCTGACAATAAAAAATTCACCATGTGAGGAGGAGGACTTAATTGCAAAGGTTTACCTCAAAGGCGAAATTTTGATTTTTGCACTCTCACTTAGCTTGCATTCGCTATTATCTTTGCCACCTTGGGAAGTAGAAAATCATGTTCAACATTTTGAGCTGAATATAACTCTTCATCAGAACCTTTCAAGGTTTCTGAGGAAAAGTTATAATTTGTCTTGAAATGGTAACTGTTTTTCTCCACAAAGCACGATCAGACCTACTGAGTAGTTCTCACATTTTCTGATTTTATTTCCGATTTCCATCATTTACAATATTTTGTTTGTATTCTGGAAGTAAGTGCTGTTATCACAAAATCTGGAAGATACATTCAGGTCATTAAGGTGAGTCAAATTAGTTAATTCCAGAAGCATGAGCTGACTCATAAGGAATTGGCAGTCAAAATTTTTTAAATGTTCACCTTATTTCAAAGTCAATGGAAAATAAAAAATAAAAATGACTGTACAAACCTGTTTAGCATTGCTGGTCAATTTCACCCTTTAACACTAGGTTAATAAAATCTGACAAATCTTTCTAAATAGCCAACATATCAGCAAATACAGTTCTAGATCATTAATTAAAGCTCCTGAGCTACATTCAGCAAATTACCTGATTCAAGAACATGGAAGGTCAGCCTTTCCATCCAGAATTTAATTCAGGCAGACGCAGGAAGGTAATGGCAATCAGGTATGCCATCACCCCACCTAATTAAATGCCCTTCCCTCCTCCACCCTCTGCACCAGAGAGAGCAAATGATTCGACTTAAGATGTACTTTTGAATCATTGATATCACATCTGTCACAGAGTATGGTTTGTCCAGCAGCCAAAATAATTGGCTTTTAAACTATTCGTTTTTAAATCTAAGCTTTTCTTTTCAGAACTGAATTTGCTGAAAGTTCCTTGCTATCACAAAATGCACCTTTCCTCTTCATTTATATTGAAGAACTGGAAGCAAAAATAATTGTGTATTTTAGTTTATCAATAATTGCATTCTGGGATCATGTCAAAGAAAGCAGCAGTTATAAAAAAGGCATGCCTTAATTCAACTTGGCATTTGAAAAGCTATCGAATATTATGTAAATTTGAATATTTACATTCATGTTTGGTACTGATCAGTTTTCATTTTAGTTCTGACTTAGCTCCAAATCTACTCCTTTTATTCCTCATTATAATCAAGAATTGCCATTCACATTTTGATTGCTTCAACCAAGTTCATAATTTTTTTAAAACCAAGCTAGTATTCATTGTGCTAAATTGCAGTCTATAACTCAGATTTATTTGCAATTACAATTTAAGAGATTGCATTTTGGTT
Organism: Chiloscyllium plagiosum; assembly: GCF_004010195.1. Taxonomy (NCBI): domain Eukaryota; kingdom Metazoa; phylum Chordata; class Chondrichthyes; order Orectolobiformes; family Hemiscylliidae; genus Chiloscyllium; species Chiloscyllium plagiosum. The sequence continues at coordinate 73,691,583 of NC_057716.1, read as the reverse complement.
GTTGGCCTTTAGGCATTTTAATGCAGGAGTTGATTGTGGAACACAACATTTCATGAATATATTGAAATGAAAGCTCCCTCTAATAGCTGAAAAGATGTATAAGTTTGAAAATACGAGGCTATAAAAGGCTCATAATAGATATAGAAAGAAATGGTCAACTGATAGCAAATTGAGATGGGTGGTTTGGTTTTCAGGTGAAGGGAGGTGGGTTTCAATTTGCATAAAGAATAAAGTCCTGTAAAAGTGACATTGGGTCCACTTTCTGACATACTGCACTCTTCAGGGTCTCTGTGGGGAGTTGGGGGAGGGGGTATCCATTTGTGTCCATTTTCCACTTGTCAGTAGTTTGTCAGAGGGCTTTGATCCATTATACTGAAGAGATCTAGGCACTTCCATTCAGAAGCTGTTGCAAAAAATGCCTCTTCTTTCAGAGAGTACCATTGCTTCTTGACAAATGATTTCCAACCTGTTTGAAGGCACTTCATCTGTCCCGCACTTCACTTACCTTTATGGCACTGATGCCAAGCTTTACCATGGCATGGGAGCACTAATGCAACTCTTCTGACAAGGGGAAGAAGTGACTGCATGGCACAAAGTGAGAGGACAATAGAAAATGTTAGAACCTCAGATGGGATGTGAGTTGCCTTCAGGGAAAGGAATAAGTGAAGCTGTGAGCTATCCTGTCATGAGGAGAGCTGTCCAGGAAAATGATGAAAGTCAATGTGTGAAATTTAACACCTTTCCTACCCTCTTCATATGACCCATTCAGCAAAGCGTGGAAGTTTGAAGTTTTCATAAGAGTAGAAAAGCAGAAATATTTTGAATAGTGTGAAACTTCTAAGTTTTGAAGTTCAAAGCAAATTGATGTGCTTGTACATGAAACAGAAAATTAACATGGGGGTTCAATTAAACGCAAATAGCATGTTGGCTTTTATTGCAAGGGGACAGGAAGAATGAAGTCTTGCCACAATTATATAGAAATTTGATTGAAACTGCATATGGATTATTGTGTACAGTTTGGCCTCCCTATTTAAGAAAGGAAATATTTTCATTGAATGCAATACAGTGGAGGCTCATTACCTCGGGTTCCCGAGATGGGGGAATTGTTTTATGATGACAGGCTGACAAAAATAAGCCTATTTTTTCTGGTGTTTAGAAGAACGGGCTATTTGCTACAATTGCCAAGATGGCCAGAAATAAAGTGGCCACCACCTGCTGAACCTGCACAGATGGTGCCACTAACTGTCAGTGTTTGTCACATTCACTTCGGTAATGAAATTGCATTAAGGTTGTGGGGGGTTGCAGCAAAGGTAAGGGAATGTCTCAGGCTGGCGATCATTGTTATAAGGGCTGTACAGTATGTGGTAACATTTTTGCTGGACACTTTCAAAGACCATAATCATGATTTCTGGGAGAAACACAGAAAATGAGTCTTTGTGAATGTGCTTAAACCTCCACACTCCGTCATAATAAAGGTGACTGGTAGATAATTCATTTGACCTCTTTGAGCATGCGTGCACTTTACACCACCTAGAGGCAACCTTTGAGGAATGAGAAATTATTTCATCGAAACAGACAAAATTCTGAAGAGGCTCAATAGGGTGGACTCAGAGATTGTTCCCCCGAGTTGGGGAGTTATAAACAGGGCATAGGTTTAGGATAGGGTACGATTATTTAGGACTGAGAAAAGGAGAAATTCACTCAAAAGACTGTGAATCCTTGGAATTCACAACCACATACGTTGTGGATGCTTCATCGTTGAATACATTTCAGGCTCAGACAGCCAGGTTTTTAACCTCTCAGAGTATTAGTGGGTGAGAAAGTGCAGTTGGAGCTCAAGATTATTCGTGGTCCCGTTGAATTACATATGTGTGGCATCAGCCAATAGCTAAGATCAATTAATTTGCAATATAAGTTCCTCAAAAATAAATGACTGTCCATTCTCAACGTTAATCATCTATTACCTACTGCTAGATCAGTTGTTTGAAATCTTCTTGCATAAAAAATAATTTTGTTATTCAGTCTTTTTTTATAATGTCATTTTTTGTGGAATGTGGCTCACCAGCATTTATTGCCTGTCCCTAGTTGTCCTTGAGAAGGTGGTGGTGAGCTGCCTTCTTGAACCGTTGCAGTCCACCTGCTGTAGGTAGATCCACAACACCGTTAGGGAGAGAATTCCAGGTTTTTGACCCAACAACAATGAAAAAAATTATGATATGTTTCCAAGTCAGAATGGTGAGTGACTTGAAGGGGAAATTACAGGTGGTGGTGTTACCATGCTTAGAACATAGAACATAGAACAATACAGCGCAAGCAGGCCCTTCGGCCCTCAATTATGCACCGACCTGTGAACTAATCTAAGCCCATCCCCCTACAATGTCCTATCGTCATCCATGTGCTTACCCAAGGTTTGTTTAAATGCCCCTAATGTGGCTAACTACGTTGGCAGGCAGGGCATTCCACGCCCTTACCACTCTCGGAGTAAAGAACCTGCCTCTGACATCTGTCTTAAATCTATCACCCCTCAATTTGTCGCTATGCCCCCTTGTACAAGTTGACGTAATCATCCTAGGAAAAAGACTCTCACTGTCCTCCTTATCTAATCCTCTGATTATCTTGTATGCGTCTTTTAATAACCTCTTAGCCTTCTTCTCTCCAATGTGCACAAACCCAAGTCCCTCAGTCTTTCCTCATAAGACCTTCGCTCCAGTCCAGGCAACATTCTGGTAAATCTCCTCTGCACCAATGGTTCCACATTCTTCCTGTAACAGGGCGACCAGAACTGTATACAATATTCCAAGAGAGGCCACACTCGCATTTTGTAGAGTTGCAGCATGACATCACCGCTCCTTAACTCAATCCCTCTACCAATAAAACCTTACACACTTTATGCCTTCTTAACAGCACTTCCAACCTGGGTGGCAACATTCAGGGATCTATGTACATGGACACCACTATCCCTCTGCACATTCATACTACCAAGAATCTTTCCATTGACCCAATATTCTGCCTTCCTGTTATTCTTCCTCAAGTGAATCATGTCACATTTATCTGCATTGAACTCCATTTGCTACCTCTCAGCCCAATTCTGCAGTTTATCCAAATCCACCTGCAACCTACAACATTCTTCCACACTGTCCACCACTCCACTGACTTTATTTGATTAGATTAGATTAGATTACTTACAGTGTGGAAACAGGCCCTTCAGCCCAACAAGTTCACACCGACCCTCCGAAGAGCAACCCACCCAGACCCATTTCCCTACATTTACCCCTTCACTTAACACTATAGGCAATTTAACATGGCCAATTCACCTAACCTGCACATTTTTTGGACTGTGGAAGAAACCGGGGCACCCGGAGGAAACCCACACAGACACGGGGAGAATGTGCAAACCCCACGCCTGAGGTGGGAATTGAACTCGGGTCTCTGGCGCTGTGAGGCAGCAGTGCTAACCACAGTGCCACCGTGCTGCCCACTGCCACCGTGCTGCCCACATGGAGAGAATGTGCAAAATCCACACAGACAGTCATCCGAGGCTGGAATCGAACCTGGGACCCTGGTGCTATGAGGCAACAGTGCTGACCACTGAGCCACCGTGCTGCCCCTAGTGTCATTTGCAAACTTACTAACCCATCCAACTTTGCCTGCGTCCAAGTCATTTATAAAAATAACAAACAGCAGTGGTCCCAAAACAGATCATTGTGGCACACCACTAGTAACTGGACTCCAGGCTGAATATTTTCCATTAACCACTATTCATTGTCTTCTGACAGAAAGCCAGTTTCTAATCCAAGCTGCTAAATCACCCTCAATCCCATGCGTCTGCATTTTCTCCAACAGCCTCCTATGTGGAACCTTATCAAAGGCTTTACTGAAGTCTATGTACACCATGCCAACTGCCCTACCCTCATCCACATGCTTGGTCACCTTCTCAAAAAAACCAATGAGGTTTGTGAGACATGACCTGCCCTTGACGAAACCATGTTCACTATCTCCAATCAAACTGTTGCTTGCTAGATGATTATAAATCCTATCTCTTATAATCCTTTTCAAAACCTTTCCTACAACAGACATAAGGCTCACTGTCTATAATTACCTGGCTCATCTCTGCTGCCCTTCTTGGACAAGGGTGCAACATTTGCAATCCTCCAGTCCTCAGGTACTAAACCTGTAGACAATAATGACTCAAAGATTAAGGCCAAAGACTCCACCATCTCCTCCCTAGCTTCCCAGAGAATCCTCAGATAAATCCCATCTGGCCCAGGGGACTTACCTACTTACATACATTCTAGAATTGGTAACACCTCCTCCTTACTAATTTCAGTCCTTTCAAGTCTAATATCCCATATCGCAGTCTTCTCCTCTAGAATATTCTCCTTTATTTGAGTGAAAACAGATGAGAAATATTAATTTAGCACCCGTCTGATCTCCACAGGGTCCACACACAGCTTCCCACTTCTGTCTTTGACTGGCCCTATTCCTACCCTGGTCATCCTTTTATTCCTCACATACCTATAGAAAGCTTTAGGGTTCTCCTTTATTCTACCTGCTAAAGACTGCTCATATCCCGTCTTTGCTCTTCTTAACTCTCTTTAAATCCTTCCTAGCTAATTTGTAACTCTCCATCGCCTCATCTGAACCATCTCATCTCAACGTCACATAAGCCTCCCTCTTCTGCTTAATACGAGATACAATTTCTTTAGTAAACCATGGCTCCCTTACCTTATCACTTCCTCCCTGCCTGACAGGGACATATCTATCAAGGACAGGCAATATCTGTTCCTTAAACCAGCTCCACATTTCGATTGTCCCCATCCCCAGCATTTTGCCACCCCATTCTATGTGTCCTAAATCTTGCCTAATCGCATTGTAGTTGCCCTTCCCCCATCTATAACTCTTGCTCTGTGGCATGTATCTATCCCCTTCTATTGCTAAATTAAGCATAACTGAACTATGGTCAGTTTCTCCAAAGTGCTCACCAATCCACTAAATCAAACACATGGCCTGATTCATTACCAAGTTCAGATCCAGTGTGGCTTCCCCTCTTGTCTGCCCTTCGACATACTGTGTCAGGAAACCCTCTGCACACACTGGACAAAAACTGATCCATCAAACTTACTAGAGTTGTAGCATTTCCAATCAAGATAAGAATGGTGTTGGAAAAGCACAGCAGGCCAGGCAGCATCCCAGGAGCAGGAAAATCAATGTTTTGGGCAAAAGCCCTTCACCAGGAATGAAAGGCTTTTGCCCAATACATTGATTTTCCTGCTCTTTGAATGCTGCCTTGCCTGCTGTGTTTTTCCAGCACCACTCTAATCTTGACTCTAATCTCCAGCATTTGCAGTACCCACCTCCACCATATAACATTTCCAGTCAATGTTGGGGAAGTTAAAGTCCCCCATAATGACCATCCTGTTCCTTTCACTCCTGCCCAGAATTGTTTTGCCAATCTTCTCCTCCACATCCCTGGAACTTTGCAAAGGTCTTTTAAAAACTCCCAGCAGTGTGACCTCTCCTCTCCTGTTTCTAACCTCAGCCCATACCACCTCAGTAGACAAGTCCTCGTGAAAAGTTCTTTCAGCCACTGTTATACTGTCCTCGACTAACAAAACCACACTTCCCCCTCTTTTACTGTCTTCCTTGATCTTGATGAAAGATCTAAACCCTGGAAACTGCAACATCCATTCATGACCCAATACTATCCATGTCTCCGAAATGGCCACAACATCTAAGTCCCAGGTACCTATCCATGCTGCAAGCCCACCTAACTTATTCTTAATACTCCTGGCATTGAAGTAGACACATTTCAAACCAGATTGCTGTCTGCCAGCACATTCCTGTGGCCGTGAAATCCTGTCCATGTCCTCCCTACTCTCATCCTTCTGCGGACTGGAACTACTCCACAGGTTCCCAACCCCCTGCTGAGCACAAGTTTCCCTTGTGCTTCTATATGAAAGGAGTCATGGGTTTGGAAGGTGCTGTCTAAGGACCTTTCATGAATTTCTACAGTGAATCTTGTAGATGGTACATACTGCTGCTTCTGAGTGTCCCTGGTGGAGGGAGTAAAAGCTTGTGGATGTGGTGCCAATGAAGCAGACTGCTTTGTCCTAGATGGTGTTGAGCTTCTTGAGTGTTACTGGGGTTGCAATCATCCAGGCAAGTTGGGAATATTCCATCACACCTGACTTGTGCCTTGTAGACAACAGATAGGTTTTGGGGAGTCAAGAGATGAGTTACTTGCTGCAGTATTCCTAGCCTCTGACCTGCTGCAGCCACTGTGTTTATGTGCCAAGTCTAGTTGAGTTTCTGGTCAATGGTAATCCCCAGGATATCGATAGTGGGGGATTCAGTGATGGTAACCCAATTGAATGTCAAGGGGAGGGAGTGAGATTGTCTCATTTTGGTGATGGTCATAGCCTGGCATTTAAACGGATGAATGCTGTTTGCCATTTGTCAGCTCAAGCCTGGATACTGCCCAGATCATCTTGCATTTAAACACAGACTGCTTCAATATCTGAGGGATCATGAATTGTGCTGAACATAATGCAATCATTGGCAAACATGCCCACTTCTGACCTTATGATGTCAGGAAGATCATTGATGAAGCAGCTGAACATCATTGGGCCTGCGTTACTACCCTGAGGAACTCCTGCAGAGATATCCTGGACCTGAGATGACTGACCTTCAACAACCATGACCATCTTCCTATGTGTCAGTTACAACTCCAACCACCAGAAACTCTGCCCCGATACCCATTGATTCCAGCTTTGCCAAGATACCCTGATGCCACACTCAGTCGAATGCAGCCTTGATGCCATGCGGTGTCACTTTTACCTCACAGCTGGAATTCAGCTCTTTTGTCGGTGTTTGAACCAAGACTATAATGAGTTCAAGAGCTGAATGGCCCTGATGGAAGCCAAACTGGACATCACTGAACATTGTTAATTGGTCCTGCAGTTATATTTCAACGTGCATTTACATTGTAGCTTTAATATAGAATTACTACACTTCAGAAACAGGCTATTTGGTTCACTGAGTCTGCACCAACCCTCCTAACCTACATATTCCTGGACACTACGGGCAATTTAGCTTGGCCAATCCACCTACCTTGCACATCTTTGGGCTGTGAGAGGATACCAGAGCACCTGGAGGAAACCCACACAGACATGGTGAGATTGTGCAAACTCCATACAGATAGTCACCCATGCCCCTGTTGCTGTGAGGCAGCATGCTCACCACTGAGCCACCATGCCAACCCTAAACATCCTAAAGCATCCTAAAGCATTTCGCAGTCAAGTTAGGAAAATAATTTGACATTGTGTCAAGTAAGGTGGCATTTGGGCAGGTTACCAAAGATTTGCTCCAAGAGATTTGTTTCAGTAAGTGTCTTAAAGAGGGAAGAGAGAAAGAGGAAGTGAGTGAGAGAGAAATTTACAAAGAGAATGCCAGAGTTTAGGGCCTAAGCATTTGTAAGCATGACAACCAGTAGTAATATTATGAGGATAATTAAGAGGCCAGAATTGAATAGACACTAAGGGTTACAGAGATGGAGGACATTACAGAGATAGGTGAGGTCAGATCATGCAGGAATCTGAGAAAAAAGAATGAAAATGTTAAAATCAAAGAGCTTTGCAGGATCTGGAGCTAAGGTCAGTCAGAAAGTACAGAGGTGAAGAATGAGTGGAACTTGATGCAATTTGGAAAATGCTCACACCATAATTAATACAAGAGAATCCTTCATTCAGACCAAGAGTTGTGTCTATCATGCAATACACCATCCTGTGTGCCTCAAATTTAATCAGAAAGAAAATACGAGATGGTACATTCAGCTCCTACTTTAGTTCTATTTGTTTCTATAAAATGGCTTCTGTGTAGCAACATTACCCCAAATAGCATCGTGTTTGTTCAGCACTTTTTAATGATACAGCCAGATACCAAGGCTGAAAGAAACATTTATTGATCCAGGCATTGTGCGTTCACATTTCTACCTGAATGTATAAGGCTTGGAAGGACAGCACTGCATACTTTCGAGTACAGTGCTTTATTTTTCATTATTCGCTGTCAATCTCCAAAAGAAGAAAACACTTGTTTTTTTCTTAATTCCAAGCATTGCTTTCACGCAAAAGTTAGATTTCTACTATCACTAGAAGTGTAAATTTTATTCCCTCCGAATAACATTCTGGGCATGCCTACTTCATTAGGTCCACAGTGGTTCAAGAAAGTGCTCACTGCTATCTTCTCAAGGACAATTAGGTATTGGAACTAAATACTGACTTTGTCAGCAAAACTCACATCCCATGAACCAATTAAATCATGACATATTAACGAAAGTGATATGTTACCATGAATGTGACACTATGAATATGAAATAAATGAAAGCGTGTTTCCAGGCTGGTGGGAGAAGGTAAGAGAACTGAAAACGAGAACGGTTTGCTACTCTTTATATCTAGAGATGAAAGAAAATCAGTGAAATGTCTCATGTTAATTTAAATTATGCCTCAAAGTTTAATGTATCATTAACTTTAAATCACTTATTCTCAGTAATCTGAGTAAATGAAAAGACATCCGGTACAAAGTGCAAAGTACAGCATCTGCCTGGCAACTGCACACATCGGAAAGAAAATGAGTCACTTCAAAACCATTGTTTCAAATGTTTAGACTCACAAGTAGATTGGAATTTTGCTACAAGGTTAAACTCATGTTGCACAGTTTAGTACAAATGAAGTGATAAAATGTAGAAGTTTTCATGTTGAACTTCAAATAGGTTAAACAATTGTAAACCCAATGTGCTATGTGCCAGCTGCAAATTTACAACACATGCAACTTTGCTGTTGCATTGCAAATATGGGCATAAATCTGCGCTTTGTTTGCCTTGTAACCTTCTTCATGCTGCTTCTTCAATTTTACCATGACACCATAACAAAAGACTGAGGCACAACACAGCCGAAACACAGCAGACTTCTTAAAAGAAAGTTAAAACAAATTAAAAGAAAAAGCAGCTGCAGCTTGCACAAAGTGAAAGGAAAAAGAAATGCCCACAACTAACGCTTTGACTAGATCTCATTACTCTGAAATACTTTGGAGAGAATTAAGATCCAATTTTTTAGCTATGTGTATTTCTTATACAATTTAAAGACATTTTGAGATGTCTGCTAAAGCCATATTAAATTGCACAACTTTTATTGCTAATATCCTCCACATAGAAAACAGTAGGTTCAAATGAAAGAATAAACTATTGCAGTAAAATGAAAAATATATAAGAAAAGGCATTTGGATAAAACTTCTAAATCTATTGATTAAAAATATTAAGTCAAATATTTGGAAGATATCTTACCTCTTCCCAAAATAGATAAAAACAAACAAGAGAGCCAACTAGCGTCAGGGAGGTAATTCCACCTGTTGGCAAACCTACAAGCTTTCTCCTAAAGAACTACTTTTATCAGATACCAAAATGTCAATATACTGATCCCACAAGCGAGTTTAACTTTTGACAGTCTGCTTCAGATCAGAGACAGGAATAACATGTTTACACTGTCTATATTTGAGACGACAAATGACATTGAAAACTTACCTCTGCACTGAAAGGAATTGCCTAGAGTTACATTTTGTTCAAACAAAAAGTGCTCTGAGAACAACATCCAGATCAAATGCGTTGCAAGTGAATTAACAAACCTCACCTGTCCATAAAGAAAAAGACTGGAGCTAGATAGATTTAAATCCTTTCTCCAATCTCTGTGTTTTACCTAGTGGCATTCTCGAGAATGTATACAAACTGGTATTTTCTCATTTGCCCACTAATGATTCATAACTTACACATTCTTCAGTCAGTCACACTGCAAAGAATTAACCACAGTTTAATGGCCCAAACCCAGCCCACAACTTGCATTTTCCACTGGCATTACGTTGGCATAACAGAAGTAAGGCAAATTTAGTACAAAAATTCATTAGGGTGTTTGTAAATAAGTTGTAGTTTTGAATAGTTGACTAGTCAATTGCTTGATTTTTTTTTTGTCAAAATGGTTGGCTTCTTGTGCTTATTTATGCTTCATTTGAAATAGGAGATAAATCATTTGCAAGAAATCTTGACTTCTTCTATCTCCCATTTCTGGCAAAGAACACAAATTATTTTCTCCAAACGTTGGTGGTTTCACAAGATGTTTTCTCCTGCATCCCCAGGAATGTAATACACGCAATTAGTTATTGGTTTCACCTGTAAACATCTCCCTACCATGAATGACTTCACTAAATACACCCTTTGTGAATTCAAAACACATTTCATGTGTTGTTTAGGAGTCAAACTATTACTTACAAATGTCAACAAAATTACAGAGTCTGGCAGTGTTGACTGTTTGCAACTAAGCCCCAGTGTTCTGTAAAATTTTTTCAGTAAATCATATTTTTCTGGAATATCTATACTCATTGAAAGAGATACTTCTTTATTGAATAAGTTTAACTTGAAAAATTATCCAGAAGTCAAGTATCTGTCAGTTTTGCTATCTTTTTTCCAAACATCTCTTAAAAAAAGAGCTGTACCTAAATAAAAACAGATGACTAGACCATTAGTCTTCCCTGAGCCTATTTACTAAAATAAAGAACAGGTCTAAAATCTAACATTGTCCATTTATTTGATTAAAACATATCTAAAAATTATATTTCCAAGAAGCTTATTTGTTTAAAATCAACATGATGCAGCCTATAACACCTCTCATGCTATTTTCATTATTATGATAGTAATTGATACTGTGAAGAAATTACATATATTCTTAAGGTAGTTTGAATAACAGCAAACATTGTCTTGAGAGAGGGCCAATATTTTTTTTGTTTACTACTCTGTTATAGCCCTAGTTTCTTTGGAATTTCTGCCATTGCACCACTGGATTTGTTGTTTCAGCTGCTGCATTTGCAGTTTCTCCTGCACCTCCACTGATGTTGTAGTGGCTCAGTGGCAGAAAGATTCAGGAGGTTTAAGACCTTTATAGCCTGTTTTACTTTTCAGGTATCTCATATATATTTGTTTTTTGTAGCCTGTCGGTCAGATACCCCTTACGGTTTATGGACATGGTGCGTGTGTGCATGTGTTTGTTTGTTTGTTTGTTTTCAGGTCTTCATTGTACAATTTGTGTTGCCTGCATCCAATCTAATTGATAGTGAGACAAATCCATTCAGGAAAACATAATCTGCAAGTGGCCTTACTAATCAAGTTAAAGAGACCGCCAAGAAAATTATATATAAAATGCCGATTATATATGGAGCTGGCAGGAGCAGAGAATGCCTCAACCTGTGTCCATGGCAGCGTTATGACCATAGACGACTCCACTTCCCAAGTGCATCTCTATCCCCTATCCTCTTCCCTCTCACCCAATTGCCTGGTGGGAAAACCTGTAAAAAGCCTGTATTAAGGGGAACTTAATGTACTGGTTTTAATGGATCTCCATTTTTAAAAAAAACAGTACTCACTCATGGGTTATGGATGAATGAACATTCATTGCACTCTCCGAGTTGCTCTTGAGAATGTGGCAGCGAGCTGCTTTCTTGACCTGCTGCAGTCCCCATTCTGTAAGTTGACTCACAAATCCCTTAAGGAGGGAATTCCCAGCAACAACGAAAGAATGGCAATACATTTCTAAGTTAGGGTGTTGAGTGCCTAAGGGGATATGCAGGTGATGGTGTTCCCATATATCTGCTGCCCTTGTCTTTATAGACACTAGTAATCATGGGTTTGGAAAGTGCTGTCTAAGGATCTTTGGGTAATTTCTGCAATATACCTTGTAGATGGTACACGCTGCTGCTACAAGGCATCGGTGGTGGAGGGAGTGGATGTTTGTGGATGTGCTGATGCCCGAAACGTCGAATCTCCTGTTCCCTGGATGCTGCCTGACCTGCTGTGCTGTTCCAGCAATAAAGTTTCAACTGATGATTAAGCATACTGCTTTATCCTGGATGGTTTCAAGCTTCTTGAATATTGTTTGAAATGACAAGTCAGATCAGCATGTCTCAGTTATCCATTTAATTGTATTTTTCCCTTTTTTTGTCTCTGCCAGGGAAATGCCTGGAGGCAGCCAACTCATCTTGTACTCAGTGATATCATGTAATTGAGACATGAGGCCCAATATCAAGTGTGCATCAGGCCTATCTGTTCAGATAGACAGATTGCTCCCTATGTCTACAGTACTTTCCACTGACAGTAAATATATTTCTAGAACCAAGGCTGAATAAATCAATCTTAACAAATTTAAGAAATCTTTCATCTTCACTGATAGCCCATTGTACAACTTGCCTGATGTATATTCCATAGACATTTGAAACTCAACCATAGATCCAATTATGCTTCTCCATTAAATTGGATTCACGATTCAAGGGATGACCGTAAACAGTAATGAAAATTTACCAAGAATAAAACAAAGAACTGAAACAATGAAATTTCTCAAACTATTCTTTTGATGTCTTTGGACCTCCACTTGGATATTTACCTTTATGGATAAAAAAAAGGCTCAAAACATTCCCACAATTAAACCTGTTCATAAGAATGTTTTGAGCCTTCATCAACATCTTTATTTGAAGATCATTTAATTTTCTGAAAAGCTATAACTCCTTCAGTCTCAATGCTGAGATTATGTACTTCAGCAATTTCCAGCCATTTCTTCCCCTCAGCATTTCCCATGCCTAATGCCAGATTTCATTCCCCTTCCAAAACGGTTTGGATTTTTTTTTGCCATGTTAATTTCCACTTGCACATGATTTTAGTAGTTGATTTTAACCTTACTGAAAATCCTCTTGCAAGGATGCCTACCTTGAAGAAGTTCTCCTCTCTGCATAAGAATCTCAGTGAATATCTCTCCACCCTGGAGGCTTCCTGCCTCTATTCCTGATGAAGGGCTTTTGCCTGAAACGTCGATTTTTCTGTTCCTCGGATGCTGCCTGACCTGCTATGTTTTTCCAGCACCACTCTGATCTATACCCATGATTTTAGAATGTCTTGATTATTTTATCTCCACTAATCTTCTTAACAACATTCTGGTCCTTCTATCTACTAATGTCCAAGTGATGATGTGGGGTGCCTGTGTTGGACTGGGATGGACATAGTCAAAAGTCACATGACATCAGGTTATTGTCCAACACATTTATTCAAAATCACAAGCTTTCATAGCGCTGCCCATTTGTCAGGTGCAATGAAGGGACAGCATTCCAAAAGCTTGTGATTTCAAATAAACCTGTTGGACTATAACCTGATGTCATGTGACTTTTGACAATGTTCAAGTATACATTGTATCAATGCCCTAGATCCTCCCTGCCAAGTATCCTTTCAGCCCTTTCTCATTCCTTGCCTTTCCTCCATACAACCAAAACACAGCTTGACCTCTGTCTTCCTTGACGCCAATTTTCCTGACTGCTCCAACTTCCAGTCTGATTCACCTTCCTCCAAGACACAGCCTACACCAAAAATACAAATGAAGAAAATCATACAATAGCTATTCAAAAGTTTCTACACCAGAAAATATTTATAAAAGCAACAATTTTCAGTAAGAAGTGCAACATGAAAAAATGGTCAAATATTTTACCCTCAAATTCAATGTTAGAAAAAGCACAGAGGCACTCCTACATCCTTCTTTCTCACATGTAATCCAGTGGAACAAAACAACTGGGCGGCACGGTGACCCAGTGGTTAGCACTGCTGCCTCACAGCGCCAGGCGACTGACTGTGTGGAGTTTGCACGTTCTCCCTGTGTCTGCGTGGGTTTCCTCCAGGTGCTCCGGTTTCCTCCCACAGTCCAAAGATGTGAAGTAATCTAATCTAATCTAATCTAAAGTAATCTAATCTAATCTAATCTAATGGCCAGCTCAAAAATATTTCATTCAACCAAAACCAAGCTCAAGCAAGAAAATGACAATAATATGAGTTGAGGGAAGTCAGATTCAATCACAGAATTTCCAAGAAGAAGTTCCAGGAATGGGCTTCAGCCAAAGTAAGGGTGAAACATGGCAGAAGTCATGAAAGACAACTTTGGTAGCAACACTGATATGACAAGGAAAAATCTCACTAGTTTTACACTTGCCAGCAGCCAAACACCAAAAGTTTTAGGGTTTTTACTTTCCTTGGACAGCAACAACAAATGCAATGTTACAAATTAGTCTATAATTAATATTTCAGAGGATTGAATAATAACAAACTCAACAGACGCAATGAATTATTTGTTGCCTGAGTGGTTTGGCCTGGATTCCTATTAAATAATAAAGGTATAAAATAAACAGACCCAACTGAAAAATCACTCAAAACAATTTGGATCTGATGACTGATGACTTGTTCATAGACAAAGTCATGAACAAAACAAAATTTTAATTTAGACAAATACATTTGGATTGCATTGTAGTCAAGGCTTCCTATCAAGAAAAATTATTTTATTTTTTAATTGAAGCTTCAGTCAAGGCTTTCATTTCAATAACTTAAAGCAATTAATTAGAACAACATACAATATCAAACTTCTTAACTTGGAACTCGACAGATTTAATTCCACGGTGTAGCCATAATTTCTCATTTCCATGCTTCTGGTATTTATCTGACCTGTGTCCTAAACAACCCACAAAAGGGCTACTTCATTGACTCCTGGCATGGTCGATCCTGGATTCCAGCATTAGGACTGCACACAACTGGGCCATAGAATTCACTCCTACATATTCAGTGTCGACAGCAGTAAGGCGACGGTGCCATATCTGCACAGCCCATCACCTCAAGGTACGTTATGCATATTACCATTAAATCAGCCTGATTGCCTTCAGAGAATCAATCCATAAGGAAGCTTATAAAACATTATTTGAATACTGTCAGAAATAAAGGGAAAAAAATACAAATAAAGAATTTACCAGGCAAGAGATAGATATCTTTTTTAGCGGTTGACTTAGTACTTGATAAAGAATTTGCAGAAATGCAAAAAAAAAGTTGAAAGGATTCAATCAATGGTCCTGTCTGTTCAAGTTAAGTGTATTCATGATAGAGCAATTCATAATCAGGCTTAGTGTGAGAAGGTTATTATTATAGCTACAAGAAATGCTTTGAAACACGTGGCATGGAATAGACCTAATTATGACATAGAATGAAGTGCCAAGTGGGTTTATGTTTGTTAGTCTATGTTGAACTGGTTGTATACAAAATTGTTCAGAAATAAATAGGTTCCAAACAAACAGCATTGATAAATCTATGTGGTACGTTATGGTTATGTTACTCTCACTGGCACTCAGGCATGTAATTACAAATTCAATGAGAGGTAAGTGTCCATTCCATCATATTAACACTCAATATAGTTTTCATGATTAATATTTGTTAACAAATATGTTAAAACAACTTAGTCATTTCAAAGTGCAAGTGCAGACCATGTTGAAAATAAAAAATTGACTGAAGAAACTAAACTGTCACAAAAACCAACTAATTGGTGATAACAGGTTATAATACAATCATTTGGGGAAACAATCCAGTGCTCTTATGTCTTCTTGACTATGTGTGATGTCAGACCCACGTCAATGTGGTTGATTCTGAAATGGTCTAACTAAACATTTAAAATATGTAAATAAGAATATAGCATGATATGTTTTATGATAGTGATAGAAATAGTTTATCAAATTTGGATTCCCCTCATCTGATATTAATGTCTCTGACTTTTCATGAACTAAACTGATTTTAAAAAGAGAAATCACTAACTCAAGATGGCCATTATAATCACCTGACTTGGGTTGAGTGCGTTCATGAAATCATCAATAAACAAGACCCAGTCTGAACTTAACTTGTCACCAATATGATTGAAATCAGTCACTCAGATCTATATCTCCTGTTTTATTTACAACTGTCTGAACATATCAAATGTTGGGATGGAATATTTAACTGCAGATTATCAAGCTTAAAATAACAATAAAGCCAGATACATAATTACAAAACTGAACTGTACTTCAGACAACAGTTTTTGGGTAAAACAGAGAGATGATTGGTGGATTTAACAGCAAATCTGAAGGGATTACTCTCTTTCTCTCTCTCTCTCTGCCTCTTAGAAGAAACACCTTGTGAAAGCCACATCAGAAAAACATCCATTCAGTATGAAGTCAAATTTTGCTACTGAAGAAGATTCCAGTCGCTAATAAACAATTGTGGTGTCAGGTTAAACCTAATACCTCAAAAACTCTAAGGACACAGATTTTATGCAGTTAAAAACATGTTTTCATACTAGATGCTCTTCTCTTTTTTTAAACTTTATGTACATATTTTATATTTTTTCTGAAAGTAATAGAATTACTCTTGTTTTCACTTGAGAGAAATATTGTCATTGGCTCCTTACTCTTGACTAATACTGAGTTTTCATCAAAATATGATACTGTTGTATGCTTAAAAAGAATTAAAATCTTCATTACAGCCAACCGAGTGAGTTAAAAAGAAGAAAGCCAATTCACCTTCTCACCTGGTCATGACACAGGTTACCAAGACTAGGATTCAGTCACAACAATTTTCTTTCTCCTCTTTAGGGTCCAACTAGTTCATGCCAACCATACTTCCAAACTGACTTAGTCCCACCTGCCTACACTTGGCCTATATCCCTCCAAACATTAATTTTTGTTGAGTTTCACTGAGGGCTTCTCTCCCGTGAGGCTTACTAAGATGTTTCACCGTAGCATCTCATCCATCAGGACCAACAGCCATTAGGGATATAATTTTACCAGAAATGCCCATATCCCATGAATAAGTATGAAACAAATTGATTTTGTGAAAAGAAGGAGTGAGTACAAATGAGAAATTTGCATATATTCTCAAGCGGGAAAAGATTGGAGCCGATTTCTGCTACAAATAGAGCGATAACACCACTGTATATAAAAAATATAAGTTAGAAATGGTGATCTTGCAGATGAATAGTGCAATGAAGCTTAACTGCAAAATTAATTTCTTGATTGACAAATTCAAAGACAAAAATGTAGGAATATGTTGCCTTCCCCCTTTTCGACTAGCCTTTTGATGTGTGCTATTGATAAACTCAACAATTAGATTTTAACCCTCGCCTCCGCTAGAAATACTCAGTAGAATCAGTGCATCCATCTTTTGTAAAAGAATAGCTTACACATGAAAAATTGAGAATTGACTATCGGCTTTTCTGGTATATGGTATAACTACATGATGGCCTTTATAGACAATCAACAGCTGAATTCTAACATAATTAGTTAAGAATATGGACCTCAAACAGTCATTTTAAAATACACTGTAGACCCCTTTGTTAAGGTCCCTTTTGTTAAAGAGACCTACATCCCTCTAACCAGACATCTAACTTGGGGTACCTTAATGAGCCCTATGATTCACTGGATAGTGGTCAGGAATAAGAAATCCTCACTGAACTTTAGTTATTGAACCTTAGCTGAAAAATTCATCTAATGAGCAAATATCCATTGAAGCGTAAATAGCCTTATCATCACTAATAAATATATTCTTATTCATGCATAAGGTGATATTAATATAAATATGTGTACAAGAAGAGTTAAACTTGTTCTCCTAGTGCCTGAGTTATTCTAACTTGCATTTTCCCAAAGCCTGGAATGATTTGAATTCTGTTTCCACTGTGCAAAAGTGAAATATGCAAAACAAGCTAATTATACAAGATTTATGAAAATGTAAAGAAGCTTCTAGGTTGCATTCACCTCAGAATACTTCATTCAATAATGAAAGATTATTGGAGAATATAAATTAGAATGGAAAATCCAAAATAGTATGCTAAGTCTCAATGTTAGACTCAGAGAGTCATATTGTATGGAAACAGATACTTGGTCCAACCAATCCATGCTGGCCGTAATCCCAAACTAAACTAGTCCCACATTCCTTCACTTCACCAATATCCCTCCAAATATTAATTTTGTCGAGTTTCACAAAGCGCTTTTCTCCCATGAGGCCGAGTGAGTTTTTCACTATATCATCCCAAACTTACTTCAATAACTATCAACCACACCTCTACAGCACCCTTTGCATACAATGCTAGCCCAAATCTACTACTCCTCATAGTCAGAAGAACTCACCACTGACTGGATATCCCAGAATAGACTGGAACCTCTGACACCAGGGCCACCTTTAACTCCAGTCTAAAAATGGCCAAGTTTAGGTATTGTGGAGATGCCCTTCACTGGTAATTTAATGAGAAAGCAAATCCAAGAGCTGCAGTGCATGACACATAGCTGACACATTCTACCACACGCAGCACCTTTTTCTTGCCCCAATTACTGTTTGGTCACACAGTTTACCTGCCCTTAGCCACATCCCATCCTCCCATCCTCTCTAAGTCACCTCTACTCTGTCTCCAATGCCCACTACAGGCTTGCAAGCTATCATTGTTCTGTGGGGGATTGTCACAGACAGTCAAGCACTCAGCTATTTCCAAAAATGAGTTTGTATTTACAGCCATTGAAAGTGAACATAAGCAAAATGATTCGAGGCTGTAGTTCACCCACAAACTAAATGAATAAATGAAAAGCAGGTATAGCGTCCCGAAATGTGGAAACAGGCCATTTGGCCAAACAAGTCCACACCAACCCTCCAAAGAGTATCCCACCCAGACCCATTCCCATACATTTACCCCAATTAACCTAACCTGCACACTGTAGGCAATTTGGCATGGCCAATTCACCTAACCTACACATCTTTGGACTGTGGGAGGAAACCCATGCAGACACAGGGAGAATGCGCAAACTCCACGCAGACAGTCACCCAAGGCTGGAATAGAACCTGGGTCCCTGGTGCTGTGAGGCAGCAGCACTAACCACTGAGCCACGGTGCCGCCCATGCTGACCAACTATGGGAGTCAGTGGGTTTGGAGAAGATAGTGGGAATAAGCTGGCCACCAACATTCATTACAATCCTATCAATTCTCATGGTTTACTTGACTATACAACCTTACACCCTGCTTCTAATAAAGTCTCCATTCAATTCTCCCAATTCCTCCGTCTGCTTCACAACTGTTCTGATGATGCCAACTTCAACAAAATGGCCTCTGAAATGTTCACTTTCTTCATCAACCAAGGATTCCCGCAGTTGACAGTGCCTCTCAGCCAGTTCTCCGACCCATCTCTCACTGCAGCCCTCATTCCTTCTCTTCCCTCCCGGAACAGCAATAGGATCACTTACTACCCCACCAACAACCACATTAGCCACCATTTCCACCACCACCAGCAGATTGCCACCCCCAGGCTCATATTTCCTTCCCCTACCTTGTCAGCCTTCCACAGGGACTGTTCCTCCTAGGACACCTTGGTCCACTCCCCTCCACTCCCAACATCTCCCCACACCCTCATAGCAACTCCCCATGCATTTCCAGAATGTGTAAATCCTACCCATTTACTTTCTCCTTCTTCACTATCCAAGAGTCCAGACGTATCTTCCAGATGAAGCAACAATTTACCTGCAGTTTACTCAATCTAGTCTCCTGTATTTGACACTCACAATGTGGTCTCGTCCACGCTGGGCAGATGAAATGAAGACTGGGTGATCGTTTTGCAAACTATCTATGTTCTCTTGACAAAAATAACTCTGAGCTTCCCATTGCCCATTACTTCAACACACCATCAGGTTCCCTGGCTTACATCGCTGTCTCAGGCTTGCTGCTGTGCTCCAGCAAAGCTCAGCCCAAGCTAGGAGAGCAGCATTTCATTTTCTGGATGGGGATGTTGCAGCTTTCAGCATTCAATATCAAATTCAATAATTTTAGGGCCTGAGCACCTTCTCCCATGTGCTTACTCCAAACCCCATATACCAGGCCTTATCATCACCAGGCTCCTACCGCAACCAATCCACTGTCAGCCACTAGTAGCCCCCATTAGCACCAATCATTCTCCAGGCTGTCCTTCATGCATTCCTTTTCATGTTCAAATTACCTCTCTCTCATTCCATGAGTTCTGAATGCTTCCCATCCTATCCTCACATCAAACATGGAAGTTCACTTTATGTAGTAGTGAATGTCATTGTACTCACAGAGCACATATAGAGGGGATTAGTTCTGTGCCCTACAATGCCCTTGGAAGCTTTGCTAGTACTGTGTACATTATAAGAAATATCCACCTCTTCTTAAGTCAGTGTTGATAATATCTGCTGCATTGAGATTGTTATGTGAAATTTACAAAGACATGGTGGACAGTGCCTGTGACCAACATTTGCAGCGCAATATTTTCAGACCACATGCATTACACATGCTTAATGATATGATTGTAAATGAAGTGTAGCAGCATTTTGCAATGGCATGTTAGCTCCTATCTAGAGTAAATGATGTCCATGCTTTTGCTGATCACATGGAGAGTGACTCTGTTCAGCCAGGCATTTTGTGGCTGCAGATCACTTCCAGTAAAAGGTAAGTGACAGTGGATGGTAAAATAGGAATATTAATGAGGGGCGATTCACTGTTAATGAAGCTGTTAACAAGCAATAATGCCCCTTAATAGGCATCTCACCGCTGCCTATCAAGAATCTCATCTCAATGCCAAGGGCTCTGTTTGAAAATAGGAGATGTTCCCAATATCGAGAAAGGCCTGGTCTAACTTCTCAATTGTCCCATTTTTCTTATCATAGCCCACACTGTTCAGGCCTTTATCGGATTCCGCCCAAGGTCTTTGATTAGTTACTCATGGTATACTGTTCGGGAGGCTTTTTGGCTCAGTAGGTACTGGGACAGTAGTTCTGGATTCAAGTCCCACTCTAGGATTTGTTGGCCATGAAAGGTACTGTACATGGCCCAACAAGTTAACAATCAGTCTGCTAATCTTTTCAACATTTGGTCATGTTTTAATAAAGGGAGAAAAGATCGGCAAAGAATTCACCAAGCAAACATGCGTAAAAGTCTGAACAAGAAATAATGATTTCTGGAGTAAGAAACTTTTTATTTCAATTTTCCATATGTATTTAATTGCATTTTAAATATGTTTTGATAAAATTGTATTTGTACAAGAAGATAGTTGACAGCCAAACAGAGAATGACCATCAAAATAAAGAACTTCAGGAAGGACTATAGCAGCACCCTTGGAAATGTTGTAATATCAACAGGTCACCAAGAATTGAAAGCAAATTAATTTTTTAATCACTGTTCTGCTTAACATCAGGCAATGTTAACACAAATCAGTGATTGTGTCGCTCTCCAAATTGTCATAAACACCAAATTGTCATATAACTCATCAACACTGTACAGGTGAATTTACTTTTAAGCATCAAGTTTCACAGAGGGATTCTCGCCATGTGGCATATATCTTTTGCCATATCTTACCAAACTCTCCTCATTAACTGTCAACCTCATCCTTATAGCATCACTCTCGCCCAACTCTAGCCCTAAATCCACCACCTGCCATAGCCAGAACAACTCTGCATTGATGGGACATTCTGGAACTGGTTCCATCTTTAAAAAGCCATTGTGCATCTGGACAAGTACTTTTAGTCTGGCACTGCCTTGCACAATTTCTGACATTTTCCCCAGAAATAGCAAACAATGAGAAATTGATATCCTGCTTCGCGGCCAGGGATATTAGTCCAAAGTTAAAAGGTTGACATTCTCCACTCTGCCAGCATTACTGCCACTATTTTCTCTCCAATACCTCACTCTTGCTCTATCATTATTCCTGTACCCACCTCCCACCGACCTCATGCTCTACCACTCTCACTGGTGCTTGCAACATCACTCACTGTCACACATCCCAACCCTGACACCATTAATGATGCATGCTAGCTCTGTTGCCTACTCACTCGCTCAGGACACCTCCTCACCTGCACCAAAGCAATCAGCTGCGCCACTTACTTTACATCTCTTTAAAACCTGCCTCTCATTCTAGGAGGCAAATGGCCCACAATAGGCTCAAAAGAGTCAGGATAGTGGTGTGCTACCTATGATTCAGCTCCTTATCCCTTTTTTAGAGATGCTCCTGTGACTGACCATGTGCAAGCCCCTGATCTGGCATCAGAAACTGCCCGTGTCTCTGTTCTGAAGAATAGTCAGTGAACTTTAAAAATTAACTCTGTTTTCTCTCTTCAGCTGAGTTTCTTTTGCATTTTCTGTTTTTGTTTGCTCTTGACCTATTGTGCCAGGACTCCCTTACAGAAGACTGTCTCCCTTGACTTAAATGGAAACTGCTGACAACAATAACAAACTTCCTGGTTTTGTATATGTACTAAATGGCATGGTAATACAGCAGTATGGTGAGTTTGGTACATCTGTCTGAGGGGCACAGTGCAAAAGCACAGGGCAAGGCAAGGCTGGTATGAGCATCCGACAAGTGACAGACTGAGTGAACACTAAGCCAGCAAGCAAATAGTCCAGAGATGGGTAAATAGACAAGGTCTTTTCCCCGGGGTGGGGGAGTCCAGAACTCAAGGGGATAGGTGACAGGGGAAAGATTTAAAAGGGACCTAAGGGGTACATTTTTCATGCAAAGGGTGGCATGTGAAGGAATGAGCTGCCAAAGAAAGTGGTGGAGGCTGGTGCAGCTACAACATTTAAAAGGCATCTGGATGGGCATATGAATAAGAAGGGTTGAGGGATATGGGCCAAGTGCTGGTAAATGAGGCTAGATTAATTTAGCATATCTGGTCGGCATGGACACGTTTGATCGCAGTGTCTGTTTCTGTGCTGTACATCTCTACGACTCTATGCAGTCTGGACCAGTCCACGAGCTGGTACAGGTCCCTGAATTACAAACTGTCCTTAATGCATATAATGAAAGTTGCCGTTTCACCAGGAGCTGCAACACTGAAGTGCAGAATCATCCTGTAGATGGATTGGAGATGTTGCACAAAGGTTCTCAGAGGCTGACACATGTCCGCTGCCAATGGCTGTGGACATAGGGTGGCAGAGGCTTGTGTCCATGGAGTATATGCCTGAGGTGCGTGGCGGCCAACATAGAGCTCATCTGGAGCAAGTACTGAGCTGAAGTCGCCATGTACCCACTCTGACTTACATGATGAGAATTCTTGGCATCCAGATTGCTCAGGAAGGTGGGAGGAGAGGAAGCTGCATGTTAAAGAAGCAAGATGTGCAGTTAATAAGGTCATTAACAAGCAATAATTCCCTTTAATTAGCAACTTTTGCAGCTCCCAAGAAGAATCTCGCCTTGACTCCTAGAACATAGATAAAAGAAGCAGTGAGTTGCTTCTGAAAATTTGATAGGCCTTGGTGGATTTCTCACGGACTATGCCACAATTCTTGCCAAAGCCATATCTTTGACACCCCTATAAAAGATTCCACCCATAGTACGGATAACTCTTTTCCAATTTAAAACAGGCATATCAATTCCACATAGCACCATTGTTCAGAACAAATTCCTCTCTTGCAAAATCAGAAATTTACAATGAAGCAGAAATTTTCAGTGCCATACACAAGTCGTACAGGTGAAGAATCAGGAACAGACTTTATGGCTCAAAATATATTGGTGATCTTTTTGATTTCGCTGCTTGGGAAGAAAATCAACGTGTTGCATCATCCACCTGATATAGAAAGTGCAGAATTTTCAATTCCATTGATTTTAAGTTGAAACCAAACATAATCTGTATAGCCCAGAAAATACAGCTTTATTACACTAAATCAAACTCTAAATAGACTTTGATAATCACATGTAGTGACTGGATTGTGAAGAAAGGAGACTCAGCAAAGAGCAATTTGACATTCAGATCACAAAGGAAAGCCATAATGGGAGTTATGTACAGACCTCCTAACTGTGGTCAGGACCAGGGGCGCAACATGTACCAGGAAATAGAGAAGGCATGTCAGAAAGGCAAGGTCACGGTGATCATGGGAGACTTCAATATGCAGGTGGACTGGGTAAATAATGTTGCCAGTGGTTCCAAAGAAAGGGAATTCATGGAATGCTTACAGGATGGCTTTTTGGAACAGCTTGTCATGGAGCCCACAAGGGAGCAGGCTATACTGGACCTAGTGCTATGTAATGAACCAGACCTTATAAAAGATCTTAGAGTAAGGGAACACTTAGGAAGCAGCGATCATAATATGGTAGAGTTCAGTCTGCAGTTTGAAAGAGAGAAGGATGTAATGGTGTTACAGTTAAATAAAGATAA